>NC_090186.1:4857221-5049721 GCF_024679245.1 Pseudorasbora parva | reverse complement strand
GAGGAGAGAGATTGCGGGAGGAAGTGTTCTATAGGGGGAAGTCAGGGAAGCATTTCCCTCTTGTTTTTGAAGAGAGGGTCAGGGGGAGGGTGGGAGCACGGAGAGAGAGGCACCACTTTGCCTCTGTATAATCTCAGGCATGTTGGGAGAAGTGGGAAGGCTTCCTGGACTCGCCGAAGAACAGAAATGCTTTTGTAAGAAGCCTTGTCCTGGAGTTGAATAGAGCTGTGTTAATGCCCAAATGTGTGTGCGCGCAACTGTGCATGAAGAAGCATCAAGCCGATAAATAAGATTTTAGGTGCAGGGGTGGCCTGTGCATTGACACTCACCCCTGCTGTGTGTGTGTGTTTGTGTGTGTCCGTCAGGGTGTTCTGGAGGGGCTTCAGACAGCTGAAGTCATGGAGGAGAAGCTGAAGGCGCAGCTCAATGAGCTGTGTGGGTTCTCCAGCGATCTGGGTCCACAGACGGACAGAGTCAGCGCTCTCATCAAGCTCCACAACAGGTGAGTGCTGTGGCACATATGCACGGGGTTAAATGGGCCCCGCCTGGTTTTAATTAGCAGTCTGTTCCCTGAAAGTTTGTTTAGCCGTTATAGACAAGTAGAAGATAGATGTTTCTTACAGAGCTTCCCGTAAATATATAAGAATATTAGTGCTGTCAAATCGATTAATCGCAATAAAAAAGTTTGTGTTCACATATGTGACCCTGGAGCACAACACCAGTCATAAGTCAAACGGGGATATTAAGGGGTATATTTTTTATTTGTAGGGGTCAAAATAATACATTTTTCTGTTATGCCTGTTATTACATTTTAGTAATAATAAAAGTAAAATAAATGAAATAATAGTTTGTTTTGCATAATATTTGTGTGTGTACTGTGTATACAAAAAAAAAAATATATATATATATAAAATATATAATGTTTGTGTGTATATATATATATATATATATATATACAAACAGACATGCATTTATGTATTTGCTATATTTTATATATAATATAAATTATATTAATATACAATATATACATGCAAAACTTTTTTCAACAGTAAACCAAACTTTTATTTTGATAAATCACGATTAACTGTTTGACAGAACTAACATAAATATTTTATATATATATTCTTAAATATATACATTGTGTGTGTATTTATTTATAAATTACAAATATACATTTAAAAACATATAATTTATAAATTATAAATAATTATATTTTATTTTGGATGTGATTAATTGGGTGACTAATGTAATATACATTTTATATATATTTTATAAGAAATATTTGCATGTGTGTGTGTGTATATATATATATATATATATATATATATATATACACACATATATATATATATACACACACACACACACATATATATATATATATATATATATATATATGCAAATATTTCTTAAATATAAACACAAACTTTTATTTTGTATGCGATTAATCACAATTAAACAATTTGACAGCCGTAAAGAAAATAATTTAGAATGATGTATACATAATATAATAATTTATACAAATGAATAAAGTTTAATTATTTATTTGTTTGCTTATTTATATTTGTTTAATTTAATAAATTATTTTAAAAAATTGCAGCAATTACAAAAATGTATACAGTAAATTAATCAGAGTAAATTAATACAAAAAAAGAAATCAATTCTGCTCACAATTTTGTAAAAATGTAAAGACTCTATTGACCGTAAAACATTTTAAACATGTTTTACTGGTAAACACAGTTTTTACAGCATTTCACATCATTTTTATTTAATTTTTATTTTTTTTATACAAATTTTACAAATAAAATAACATTGTAAATAAATACAAAAATAGTGTTATAAATAGAATAAATAACTTAATAAAATAATAATAATTTTTTTGAAAATGTAATGGTGATCGCCTTTATAAATTATACATAAATAAATAAATATTTAATTGTTTGTTTGTAGCTATGTACCGCCACACATGTTGTATTTAATTGATAGAATACATTTACACACATGAACTCAGGGCACTGAGCTGAAAGAAGGGCTGTGATATATTACACCTCATAGCGCTGCATCTGAAGTGAGCGTTTCAGCCGAGAGCACCTGTCATGACAGCAGGCTTTGCCTCGTTAGCATGCTTTTCAGGTATAGCAGCAAAAAAACATGCTTATCTCCACTCTCCACTTTAACCTCGTCCGCATTCGTGTGTGTGTATAAGTGTGTATCTGTGTGCAGATATGCCAGTGTATTCTTGTATGTGCTGGTTCTGCTGCGTTTTCACTTTCTGATCCCCAAATTCTTCCTCTGAGAGAGCCTGTCATTGAAACAGATGTCTGCTCACCTTGCGCTATCAACCCCCCTACGCTCACCCATTTTAACCCCCACCCCCCCTTTTTTACCCTTTCCTTTTCTAATTCCTCTGTGTGCATCCTTCTCTCCAGCCTGAGCCTGAGAGCCTCCCGGGAGTGTCAGAATAAAGAGAAACTACTGGAACAGCGCTTCCGTTCTTCTCTGCATGATTTCCGGCAGTGGATGGTCAATGCCAACATCTCCACCGCAAAATGCTTTGACGCGCCTCATAGCATCCAGGACGCCACCGTCGCCCTCCAGCGGATCCAGGTGAGTGGACAGAACTCTGTGTTCAGGAGGGCTCATCCTAACTAGGCAAAATTCGGGATTCTTGGAACATAGCCATAGCCAGGCCACAGCAGGTTGTCTCTAGCCCTGTCATGTAAGAGTAGCCAGAATTTGATAAAGTGATAGCCCATTCTCATGTCCCATGGGCCAGTTTATGAGGCCAGCATTCAGCCAAGGATGTGCCAGACTGGGCTATTTATGACTTCAATTAGCACAGTAGAAAACCTGTGAGAGCACAGGGAAAGTGCACAGTAATGATGTATAGCTGTGCTGAAAGAGACAGAGACATGTGCAGAGATCTCTGCAGATTGTTGCAGAATGCGAACATTACTTGTACAATCTCTCTAATTTCCTGCTGTTTGTGTGTTCATTTATTACATATTTTGGCATTCTATTGGGGATGCACCGATATGAAGATTTAGGCCAATACCGGTACCGATTATTATTTATATTTGAAAGCCAATAACCCGTATATTGGCTGATAAATCTAAATCCAAATTTTTAAATCATTTTTGAGAGCCTGATTACAAAAAAAAAAGTCTGATCATTAAAAGCCATGACCCAAGCACACAATTATAATGTTCTTATCATTTTATGTAGTATATTTTCCAATCAAAAAGTAATTCCAATCATATATTGGTTTTAATACATCGACCATATTTTCTTATCAGGCCGATAATGATAACATTAAGGGCCTTATTTTAATGGTCTCTAAAGCGCAAGTGCACTCAGGGTATGTCTGAATCCACTTTTGCTAGTTTAACGACGGGGAAAATGGTTGCCGTCCTGGTCCAAAAGGGTTGACCCTAGTCTCTTAATTAGTCATGCGTGTGTTTTGGGCTTAATGTGTCTCATCTCCCATTCCCTTTAAAAGCCAGTTGTGCTCGCACCATGGTGGATTCACTATTTACATGGCGGAATTTGCGAGTGGAAAATAAAGAACACTTCTTAAGAGTAATCCTTTTATTTTTAATATTTGACATGTGTTTGTGCTGCTAGGTGTCCCTGTGTGTGTAATAATTAGGGGTGACCCCGAATAGTCGAAGATTCGATGCATCGATATGCGGAGCCTGATTCGACCACCGATCTCATGGTCGAATCTTCGCGGGTGTTATGAAACGAGGATCATACCATTTTGGCAATATGGGGGTGCTCAATATTTTAAATACATGTCGCGGCGCTGAGCTGGGCATCTGGTGTGCGACCCTTTTAAGCTTCGCACCGTGCCTTTAAAATTCAAACACGTTCAATGAGTATACACACACTGGCGGCAGCATTCAGCGCCTGTCCGCGGCCACTCAGGAAGAAAATCCTGCCGCACCACAGAGAGCTTTTTCAAGGTTTTATATTAAATTTATATTATTTTTCCCTCAAATCGTCAATGTAAATACTGATTTAACCCTGTGCTACAAGATACGATCGTCGTGCAGCTCTTCTCAATTCAAAATTGAGCTCGCGTGTATATACTGTGCGTGTCAGGTGGCGGTGTAAGATCCTGAGGCGCGGGGCTGAGCTTCGCGTCCTTCACAATCTGCGTAAGAACGTACATGTAGACGCACACAAAGTGTTCTTTCCCTCTCTAGGCAGGTTTTTTTTTTTAGGTTTATTTATCAAAATGTTCTTTTATATATTTGTGTGATGTTCTGTATTTTGATCGCGGCTTTACCATGTTGTGAGAAAACGGTTTATTAATGTTTATCTACCACATTACCTTTTAGGCCATTTAAACCTAAATAAGATAGCCATTGTCAGTTCTTCTGTCAGTTGGCAAGCAGTTGTGGTCTAAGTTGTTGCTGTGTGCAGTGTTTAAAGGAAAATAAAAATAGTTTTACCCTTCTGCTGACAAGTGTTGTGCCCCTCCCAACCCATTAACACAAACATAGATGATTCGACTATCAGTCGACCATAGAGAGATTAGACAATTCTGATTCAAATGTCTAAATCCTTAGTCGAGGACAGCCCTAGTAATAATCAGAGTGTATGTGTGTTGTGCACTAGCCTATAGACTCATATTGCTGATGCACCCTTTAAATAGCACAGAAAATACTGCACTATTGACTTTAGAGCACGCTTTTGTTGGTCAATGTCGCAGTCGTTTTCAGTTCCTCAAAATATCAACATGCCAACAATGCTCCTGAACACACCTGTTTTTCAGACCAGCATGCCCATGAGTGAACAGATGATGCGAGTGCATTTGCTATTTAAACAACGCGGAGCTGGACGTGAAAATGCTAACTGCATCGGGCTGAAACTAGCAAAAAACACTTGCGTCACACCTGCTGGGTGTGTAAAGGGGCCCTAAAAATATAGATGCCAATATGGTGGCAGATATATTGTGCATCCCTACTTTCTATTTGTGTCTTTCAAATGAGTAATTGCCAGTGGTTCTCAACTGCTGTGTTGGCCCTAAAATTGGTCACAGGTCTGTTCTGATTTCCTATTTTTTGCCTGAGTAATAAAATAATGCAAATAATAAAATGCAATTAACCATATAAACATGCATATAGAAGTTACGTTACCAAATAAATAGGTTGTCAGCTTTTAAAGGGATTATTCACTCAAAAATAAAAATTGTCATTATTGACACCCTCCAGTTGTTCCAAACTAAAAGAGTAACCAAACTGCACTTGTCGTATCTTTTGTTATGGACATCAAAGACTTCTCAAACTCATCTTTCACAGCTACTTATATTAGGTAGATACAAACATGGACAGGTTACATGACTAGATAACTTTAAATACATGTTCACTTGCAGTGACGGTAAACATGATTTGTGTTGACCACTGGTGCAGGACATTTTTAGCTGGTGAGAGCGTGAAACCATTCAAATTCAATTTTGCACAGTATTTCTGGCAACGTATTGAGTCAACGCTTCATGTCCGATGTAAAAAAATCAGGGTCTTGAAGCGAAACCAGTACAAGCTCTGTTTTACATTTGTCCCCATACATAAATTCATTCCACCGAATACTGCAGAGAAAAAGGCAAAGATCAGCACAGATTCTGTGTGGGACTAGATGTAGCATAGCTTATGTACAATAAAAAAAGAAGAGATATGCAGAAAGAGGTGGAACAGAGAATAGAAAGATGGAAACAACGCTGCTCATTTTTTATTTACCATCAAATACATTTCAAATGTGGAACAATGTTTCCGCATGGCTTACTGCCCTGAACCACCAACACAGCGGCAGACATGCTTTGGGTCATACATAATTGCATTCTGTAGCGTTTGAGTGGAGAAAGACGGCGAAAAGAGGGGACGTGCACGCCTCGCAGATGGTAGGAGATCCCTGCTGCGTGTCTGTCAGTGTCTGGACGTGACTCATTGCACTTGCTGGCCTCTGCTCTATGATCGTCTGCTTGTGTCTGTGCGGCTGACGTCTTGCTCATTCTGCACCGCAGGAGTTCATGAGTGACGAGGACCAGGGCCAGGCCAGACTAAGCGCTGTCCTGACGTATGGAGAGCAGGTCTGTAGCGTGATGGCCGCCGACAGAGTGGAGGCGATCCGGACCAAAGCAAACACAGCCAAAGATGACTGGAAGAGCCTGGTGGACAGCTTACAGAGAAGAGAGACGGCCTTGCAGGTGGAGATGAGGGCGTCTTTTATTTTATTTATTTATTAAATTATTTTCATATTCTATTCATTTTATTTAAAAAATACTACATCGCTAGTGTTTAACCCTGTATCCATCCATGTGTGACAAGCTGTTTTAATAAAAACATCTTTGCACATTACAATTAATTTAATTTAATAATAAATAGTTTTATTTTTATTATTTCCTGTTCACTGGACATCATAAAATACTACAAGGCTAGTGTTTAACACCATATACTAACAGGTGTGAGTATGGATTTTTTATTATTTTATTATTTATTTTTATTTATTTATTTGTTTATTTATTATTATTATTTTTTATTTTATTTTTATTTCTTCTTCACTACTACAGTTTAACCCCATATACTAAGAGGTGTGAGTACGGATTTTTTATTATTTTTTATTTATTTATTATTTATTATTTATTTTTTATTTTTTTATTTCTTGTTCACTACTACAGTTTAACCCCATATACTAACAGGTGTGAGTACATATTTATTATTTAATTTTATATAAAAAAATATATATATTTATTTAATTCATTTTAATATTTTTATTTATTTATTGTTCACTACTACAGCTTAACACCATATAATAGCAGGTGTGAATATTTTATTTGTATTATTTTATTTTATTAATTTATTTTATTAATTTATAAAATTCCTATTAATTTTTTAAGTTACATTTTTTTACTTATTTCTTGACCGCTACTACAGTTTAACATCATATACTAACAGGTGTGAGTACGGATTTTTTTATTTTATTTTTATTTTATTATTTAATTAAAAAAAAATTTTTTTATTTATTTATTATTTTTCACATACAGATTTTTTATTATTTATTATTTAATTTAATTAATTTATTATTTATTTATTTTTTATTTTTTTTATTTCTTGTTCACTACTACAATTTAACACCATATACTAACAGGTGTGAGTAACGTGTAATGTGAATGTGTGTTCTCAGGTCTTGCAGTCTCAGATGCAGGATTTTGAGGCAAGCGTGGAGCCTCTGCAAGACTGGCTGAACAGGACCGAGATCAGTGTACAGGAGAGCAGCGCTCGGCTCCATGACCTGCCTGCCAAGAGGCTAGAGCTCTCCAAACTTCAGGTACTCCCAGAGAGTCTCATTGAATTCATACTTATTCACAAGAGCTTTGCTCTACCAGAATTACATCAATCACTGCTACTGAGATTCCAGTCCCTGTACATTACAGGAGAGTAAAGCGAGCTAACTGTACCTTGAAAATCAGTTTAATGTAATTCGTTAACAGGAGAACATTTAATTCATGATCAATAGATTATGCATTTAACATTTAGAGATGTCTTTTTAACATAATCGAGCTACTTGTAATTAAATGATCATATGAAGTCAACCATGTCAGTGTATTTTGCAGTACTTAAGCTCAATTAAATGAATTAAACAGACGTAGGAGATAATGAAAGATAAACCCTGTCTGTCATGGTTCTGCTGAGTCGAGCTTTTTGCCACTTTTGAGGATTAGACTGACATGCAATTAATTTTTCCGCTGTACAAATGCACTCAAAGAACAAAACCCCAAAATGCAATCTCATAATAATATGGACGTAGAATAGAGGTTGGAAAGATAAACATTTCTATTTTTGCCTTATCACGAAATCTTTCATCTCTATTTTTGTAGTGCTTTGTCGCCTGCTGGGTGCTTTTGTCTGCTCTGTTGGCAATTACATTTCCAACAGTGTATCTGTACAGTGTGTAGAGGTCCTCTGAGTGATTATCCATCCCCTTCCCCTGCTTTCACCCACTTTCCCTCTTAATCCCTTTATCCCCAGAGTGCACCCCACATGATAGACTCTATTATCATGAACTGTGTCTGCCTAACTGACAATTTCACAGTCTGCTCTTTTTCCATCTAAAGAAAAGAAGCAAGAAATTTGCTTGCGGTGGTCTTTTGTGCCCTGATGTATTAAGTGTGTTTAGTAAAAGTTGTTTTGGTGTTTGGAGAATATGACCTGTCCTTCTCGTTGAGTGTGTCCAAAAGCTTGGGTTTGTTTTTAGTTTGGTCTTTCATGGCATGAGCGTTCATCTTTACTCTCCTGTAACCCCTGCCTGCCTTTTGACCCCTGATTGCACACCGTCAGACGTTGCTGGAGGAGATGAGCTCCAGAGAATCTGAGCTGGCAGGGCTGAGAGCGCGAGCACATGGGCTCTGGGACGGCCAGGGTGCAGGGAAGAGCTTTGTGCATCGCGTCTGCCAGCTCGCTGCATGCTACTTGGCCCTGAGCAACCTGATCAAGGTAACCTCCTCTACCTGTCTGTTTACCTCATCAGTCTCGTGTTTGCCTGTCCATTATTACCACTGATTGTGACTTATAATGTGCTTAATATTAATGAACTCTTTGGTTCTTTTAGTAGATTTACTATATGCTGGGGGTTGAAAGACTTCCGTTTTTTTTAAGTCGACATTTATGTGATGAAAGTCCAGTCGACTAGTCGCTGATGACTTAATTAATGAACAAATAAACCTGAACCTTGAGTTGAGACGCGAACTCTGGTCTTCTTGTGCACAGGACAGCTGTGGCATATGACACAGCGTTGCCCATAAGGTTATTGGTACTACATGACAGCTTTTGTATCAGTTCTTTTGTCTTATGGTCGTTATATTTCTCACAGATTTCTGCTCATTCTGAATAAGATACAGATAAGTAGCACAATAAAGATTACATGTATATGAATGCATTAGTGAGTGATTGCGTGTAAATTAACTCCACCTGACAGCGTCTCTCTACTAATAGTAAAGCTGTGAGTTTTAGTAATCAAGAAATATATGCTAGAACTCCTCAGTTTCTAAGATATTTTATTGATAAATCTAAGAACAGTGTTGACAATACATTTCTGCACTACTAAATGGTTTATGTGAGGCGCGCGCGATCTCTGCGTGAAGTGCGATCGGCTTAACGTTATGTGTGTGCGTTGCAATGCAGCACGCATTAGTTTAGCCCAATGATTAACTTGTGTGTACAATGCCTTGTGGAGAGGAGTATGCATTTATTTGTCATTTTTAACCATTAAAAACAGAGCCTGCCAGTCAGGAAATTGTTTATCCTGTTGTGCCCTCTATAGGCCAGCGACTAGTCAACGTCTAGCTTAAAGCGTCATGACAGAGCATTAAGATCGACTAGTCGGTGCAAGTCAAGTCACACTTTATACAATACAAGTGGTTTTAAAGTAGCTAAAGAGGAAAGTAATATTCATTGATAAAACAGCTCCGCTATACTGTAAAGCAGCTCTAAAAAGACAATAGTGTCGATAATAGCTTAAAGCCACAATATGTAATTTTTCGCCGCTAGTGGTCGCTTATTCAAAACAAAGGCGTAGCTTGATGATGCCTTGATTTGGTGGAGCTTTTCTGTTAGACGAGCGCTTCCTCTTCTTCTGCTTCTCTGTGTGTGTGTGTGTGGGGGGGGGGGGGGGAACGCAGCACTGCTTTATCATATCACACACATCTGAGTGTGTTGAGAGTGATGTTATAATGCTACTCTGTGCGTTCACTCGGCGCTACTATGAGACACTTGTTCACACTGCAGTGAGAGATGGATATTAGGCGGTAAAACATGGTACTCTGTGCGGTAAATCAAGAACACCAGATTTAAACAATAAGACTAACTGTGTTGAGCTGGAGAACAATCATTAGTTTCTGTCCATCAATGATCCAAACAGTTGCTCACTTCAGTTCAGTTCTATGGCAGTGTGAAGTTCATCAATTATGAAACGAGTTCAATCTATCTATAAAGCTGCTCTGGAGAAAACAGTGATGTCATCATCCAGCTCAGCTCAGTTCAGTAAAATCAATAATATTAAGTGTCCCCAAATAAGCAAGCCAAAAGCATCAGTGGCAAGGAACCCAAACTCCATCAGGCAACAGCAGGGGCGGAGGCAGAGTTTTTAAATCAGCAAAATCTCCATTTGAGTTGGAGGCTCCCCTGAGATAATAATGATTTCTCTGATCTACTTATGTACATTTTAAGATGTTTGAATGCTCTCCTCATTTCTCCTTATTTTGCCCTGTCTCTTCCCCTCCTAAAGCCGGGTGCACACTGTGCGAGTTTGGCCATGATTTGGCCGTCTGAGACAAATTTAGCAAATCCTAAAAGATTCCTCTTATCTTAGGCTAAAATCTGAAGTCTTTGATCGTTAGTTTGACATGTTCACCGGCAGCCGATTAATGACCGCTGCGATCAAATTTTACCTCAGATGAAATTCTGGCAGTGTCAGAAGATTTGGCGCACAATCCTGCAGTGTGACTTCTCCTACGACGACAGTCAAATATCTCGGTTTTTCAAGACGAACTATGACCAAAACGAGTACTAGAGATTTCTTTGTAGCCAGCATTTCAGTCCCGCGTGTAATGCAGCTCACCGTCACCGAACGCGTCATTCATTGATGATATAAAACTCCGGACGAGTTTTCTTGTGCGCGTCCGATTTTAGCACGCCTTCACTATCGTGCAGTCTGACATTAATGCCAACTGAGATCTTACAGTGTGAAATGGCTTACATCGGGGATCATGTTCGTACAGTCTGACAAGGGACATCCGCAAAGGATTTTGAAAAATCGCACAGTGTGCAGGACCCTTAAAGCTGAGCTTTGACTGATAGCCTTTTAATTTTCGTCTGTGTCAGTGAATAAAGTAAACATAGGGTCAGCTGATATTTAGTCTATATGTTTTATGTATCAGGTTTTTTTATTTAAGGCCACAAACACTAGGTAAAAATGTTTATTAAGTTCATTCACAATTTATATACAGTCATTATCTAATGAGTAATGGAAAAAGTAGAGCTCATTTGTCCAGTCTTTTCACTCTTGATTTCTCTCGCCCGTGTCCTGCAGGAGAAGGTGTCGAGGGTAGAACGAGTGGTGGGGGAGCATCAGCTTTTCTCACAGGGCCTTCAGGAACTTCAGAACTGGGTTTCTGAGTCCCAGCAGGTCCTCAAGACCTGCAGATGCCCCACATCTGACAAGAATGTGCTTATTTCCAGAATGGGCCAGCTCGAGGTACATTGTACTTTATTACATTTTGTAGTACAGTTTTGCTGATGTTGCTAATGCTAAGGACAACCTTTTAAAGGGGTACTTCAGTGCTAGGAAGATGAATCTGTATTTAAACTAATGATCTGAATGAGCTCTCGTGATGAGAGCTGAGGTAAACGCGTCCATGGCATACATTCACAACGCGTGTTCAGTCTGGCGCGTTTTCGGTTTATGCCTTTGGAAGCTTAACTTTCAGAGGAATTATTTGAAAAGTTGAAATACTCACTTTGCTCTGCATAGCTCCTTTTACATGAATGCCTTCAGCTGACCAAGCGAGTACGATCACACTGCCCATGGACGGGTTGAAAATATGCAGAAATAGCTCCCACCGATGACACAAAATGACGATATTTGCGTCATCTGCGGACTTTTTACCAGAGCACGATCATTCGAATATACTCCAGGGTTTCTACTGATACAAAGCCATAGGCTAATCACTGAACTAACCCTTTAAGGAATTTTAGCTTGTAAATTAGTTTGCACGTTTCATTTGTACATGTTTGATGGGTAACCGTATACCTGGTTGATTGCAGGCTTTACTGGCAGCTTGTCAGGGGAGAGAAATCCAGCTGAAGATGCTCATCACTAGAGGAGAATCAGTCCAGAGGAACACATCAGCTGAGGGAGTACCAGTGGTTCGCAAGCAGATTCAGGACCTTAAAGACTCCTGGGAATCACTCTTATCAACATCCATACAGTGCAAAAGGTCCGAGAGCTTTCTCTCCATCAGTCTGTGTTTATTTATCCTCTGTTGTACCTCAAGTCAGTGCTTTTGTCCAAGTATTTCATGAGGTATTTGCTCTTCAGGTGTCTGTGTGGAAGTAGTTGATGTCTTGTTTATGTGTTGCATTTGCAGCCAGCTGGAAGGTGCCTTGTCACACTGGACCAGTTACCAAGAGGATGTCAGTCAGTTTGAGTGCTGGATGGAGCGTGTAGAAGAGAGCCTTGGAAACTCAGACAAACACTATGCTGAAATGAGGGACAAGACAGCTAATCTAGGCCGTGCCAAGGTAAATGATACTTTTCATGATTTATTTGGCTCAGAGAATTACAATACTTAGGCTATAATACATTGTTACATATGTGTAATATAATATAACATAACATATAATATAATATAATGCAATATAATAATATATAGTTCTGCCAATCGATAATAATTAATCTCACATTTTGTAAGTAATGTAATTAATCACGATTAAACTGGTTTATTAGGCTGCTGTCACTTTAAGATCTGCCGCTGCTGCACATGATGCGGCTCTGACGCGCTGTCACACGCATCTCATTTTCTCACAACTCTAAGTTAATTTAAGACTGCTCTTATGAGGATACTCGACAAAATGGGCATTTTGGCATAATTGTGTGTTATTGTTTAAGTGCTTCTAATTCTTGATTTGTGCGTTCTCTTTTGTCTTGTCGCGCTTGAATGGTGTAAACGCATTTGCATGAATAAGAGTGCGATCATATAATGTAATGCTAGCGTATACTGCATTAATTGCATTAAATATTTTGAATGTGTTAAACTCGAATACATTTATTGTATATGTTAACATGCTAATTTTGACAGCACTAAATACAATATAATATACTGAATTTATTAATTAGGTAGCCATTGTATATTCTTACAGTTATATCAGAAATTGTGACCTCAGAGTCTTAATTGCTTTAATTTATTTTGTTTGGTACAGCTCCTCTATGAGGAAGTTCTTAGCCACTCTAGCCCTTTAGAGACCATTGCTACCAAGGGTTCCAACATGACTGAACATACAGCCACTCAACAGGAGATCCAGAAACTCAGTGAGAGATATACAACCATCAAGGATAAAGCCAAGGTATGAACGTCAAACCGTAGACCGCAGACTAGTGGTCCATGAAATTGTGTTTCTAGCACAACAGTAGATTTCTGCAAGTAAAAATCCCATTCATTTTCTATATAAAGAAATTGATTTTTTACAATAATATATCAATCTTTTAAGACAAGAGCTCTGACGTTGCTGAGCAGTGATATATGTTTCTGTAGAAGCCACAAATGAGTATGATTTCAGAAAATAAAAATAGCTAAATTCCCAGTGAAGTGCTAAATCATCTATTACCCTGAAAAGATCTTTCAACACTCAGAGAGGTTGTTACCATAGAAGCAGAATTTGAGGCCAAAAAGCTCAGCAGAGACTGCAATGTACATTAACTATATGTGAACTATATTTTCACAAATTAGTCCAGATGATGATGATGAAGACGAGTCTAAAAAAGGTTTATTAATAAAATAAACTCAGGTAATCCACATGGAATAAGACAAAACAGTGGGAACTTAAATACAGTGATAATGAAGTAAATGACAAACAGGTGTGTTGATGGTATGAGTGTCCATAGGAACTAATGAGTGGTGGGAAACTAGAACAAAGGGAACAGTTAAGTCAAGTCAACTTTATTTATATAGCGCTTTTACAATGACGATTGTTTCAAAGCAGCTTCACAGTGTTTAACAGGACACTATTGCAACAAAATTTGATTCAGCTGTACAGTCGTTCTGGAGAAAACGGTGATGTTATCAGCTTATTTAAATTGATCATATAGCAACAATGTTGGCAGATCAGTATTATAGTTCATACATTTAATTAAGACCTAATAAATGAATTTTTTTTGGATATTTAGTTGAATAACTTGGATCGATCAATTTTAGTGTCCCCAACGGAGCAAGCCAAGCCAAAGGCGACAGTGGCAGACATCGAAGGATCAAAAAGCAACGTTACTATGAACTCTTGGCCGCCACAAGCCAGTTATCACTGTGGTAACTTTTCTGACCCCTCCTGCTTAAAACCGAAAAAGCTAGAAGGATCGTGAGGCCCCTTTTTTAACGGCCTGTACTCATACTGAAAATCAAGATCAAGTGAGCTTTTGCCTTCCTGCTCCGTGGGAGGTTTCTGTCCTCCCTGAGCTCAATGGTTAAAGGAAGGGGAACAAACTAAAAAATAAAAATGAAACAGAACACACAGAACGTGACAGAACGCTCCCTGCAGTGATGGCTTGATTGAGGGTAGAATGGCGGAGGTTCTGGTGGTGGGCGAGGGACCGGCGAGGTGCTGGAAACCCCGCGTGGAGGTGCGTTCACACTGGACGGGATTTGCGCGAGTGAATTACATGTTAAGTCAATGCAGAGACACGAATAAGCATTCTGTGGCACGATTCGCGCAGATGATGCGGTGTGAATCACACGAATTGAGTGTTTTGAACGCGTCACAGAATGCCAGAAAAATCAGAACTTTGCCGAATATATGCGCCGCGTTAACCAATGAGGAGCCTGCTTACTGCTTTCACGTGGTGAAATGACAGATGGGAAACCCCGAGGCCAGAGTAATTTAAAAATACTACTGTTGTTGTGTCAAAAAATGTAGTTTTAAGAGTTTTCAGGCGAGAATGTAGTTGTTTAAAGCTCAAATATGTGGTTTATTTTTTAAGAGAGCGCCTATTTGAAAATTTGATCTGGCGTTTTCGGAGGTGTGAGATCCAGGCGATCAGTGGCACTCAGCGATCATTACCCCGGCGAGAGCAGCCTTAACTCGGCTAGTCCTTCTGCCGCTGCCTGGCAGAAGCCCCTCCCATGACGCGAATTTGCATCTGTTGTGTAGTGAATGTCACGCGCGAATGGATTCAAAATGTTCACGCATCTAACTTTGTGCGAATAGCCCGATTTATTCGCGTCATTCACGTCCGGTGTAAACGTAGCATTAGGGAGCAGCTACGGGGCAGAGCAGACAATGAAAGAAGACAAGTAGGAGAAGGGCGGAGCCATGGAGGCGTGGATGGTGGATTAGTCCAAATGACAGCACACGGTGGAGTCGATAGAGGGAGGAGCCATGATGGAGACACTAGAGGGACAACTGACAGCGATGGAGCCGTTAGAAGTGGAATCTAGGGCGAGACCGAGCAACACTGCTGACAATGGAGACCGAGGCCCAGATGACTGAGGCTGAGCTGGTGAAACCAAGGACCAAGGCAAAGCCGAGGGAAAGGCAGAGTCCGCTGAAGGTGAAGGGGTGGAGGGAAGAAGCATAGCTGAAGGCCTGTAGGTCTGTGCTGCAGGCAGGGTGACGACTGACCAAGAGGGATGAGGGAGTCATGAGTACGATGGTGTGGAGTGGAGGGAGGAGCCAAGGCAGGGCCAATGGCTCGACAAGCTGATGTAAAGTGATGGGCACAGATGCTGGAGGCGGAGACATTTGATCCACTTGACTGGATGATGCTAGAGACCAGAAGACCCAAGGCTTATCCACACAGCTTTGAGTTAGAGAAGAGGAGGGGCTGAAGAGAACCAGCAGAGGCGGGTCTGACAGACTGCCTGAATCTTGTAGTAGACAGCGCAACCAAACTGGTGGTGAAGAAGATTCATTGGTGGGCAGGGTGGGAAGCACTACCTCGGTATCCCAGTCAATCAGCCATCCCTCTGTATCCAGCTCCACTAATACTCCCACTGGTACAGATGTAATGGCTGGCTCACACACCTAGTCAACCGAGTCCTCACACTTTGTCACACATCTCACACATCTGTCCCCTCCGGCTGCTGGCTCTGTAGTGGGCATCAGTCCAGGCAACCGATCTCCGTGGTGGGAATCAGCTGGGTCTCTCAGTGCAGTGGGCTCTGGTTTCTTAACCGCACCGGCTATGGGACGGTGAAGCAGAATCCTCTTCCTCGTTGCCTGTCTCCTCATCGATTATGGGGATTATTTTGACAACATTATCATCTGTTTTTAGTACATCGTTGTATTAGAAACATATCCTTTTGACCTAGTTGGGGTGGTTTGTGGCTCTAAACTCTTTATTGAATATCCCAAAGAAGAAAATGAAAGGGAAAAATACTCTTGGAATAACTTTTAAAATAATGTACCTTACTGGTGTTTCAGGCGGCTGTCATCAAGGCTGAAGAATTGGTTCTTCTCCATCAAGAGTACCAGCGAGGGCTGCACATGTTTGAAGACTGGCTAGAGCAAGAGCAGAGCAGTTTGGTCCTCCTCTCACCCTTAGATGAAGATGTAAATGCTCTGGAGAACACATTAAAAGAACTGCAGGTTATTATAACTGTTATATTTTCAGAATTGTAAATTATAGTCAAAAATATTAGACA
Source organism: Pseudorasbora parva (assembly GCF_024679245.1). Classification (NCBI taxonomy): domain Eukaryota; kingdom Metazoa; phylum Chordata; class Actinopteri; order Cypriniformes; family Gobionidae; genus Pseudorasbora; species Pseudorasbora parva. The sequence goes on along the minus strand of NC_090186.1, from coordinate 5,033,313 downwards.
TGCAGTCTAGGTAATCTTTAACTTTCATTCTTTCTGTCTAACAACATTACCAGATGCTCCAGTCTCATTGCCCTAAGGGACATAACTTGCTCAGTTCAGTTCTTGCCAGTCGAGAAAGAGTCGTTCCCTGGGGTGCCCCTCAAATTGAGGATCGGGCCCTGGAAACGGCACAGACAGAATGGCAGGGGTACCAAGACCGCCTCGGTGAGACCAAAGTCCAGGTAGAGCAGGCCCTCGCAAGAGTTCAGCAACTAGAAGGTTTATTCCAAAGCTTAGACCAGTGGCTGGCTGACATTGAGCTTAAAGTTAAGGTGAGAAACCACCGCCGCTCGGATGTCACTGCAAAGGAGGCCCAGCTACAACACCTGAAGGTACGCTGTATTATAATTATGCCTGATGATTACAGAAATCTCTGGTTTCATGTACTGTATGTCACTAACATTTTCTTTTCTTCTCAGCGGTGGCAGACTGAGGCTGCTCACCGTCAGGCCGAGGTGGAAGGTCTAAGTGCTCTTGCACAGCAAGTCGTGGAGAATGCTCATGTCAGTGGTCGGATCAGCACCAGGGTTACCCAACTCACCGCTCGCTACCACGCCTTGCTCCTACAGATACAGGCAAGTCACCCTATAGAGTGGTGCAGGTATGACGTGACTTTGTAGGCAGTTCGCATCGCATTGGCTCCCTCGAGAAAAGCCCAATAGGATTTTTCCATAGGCTTTTGGATTATCGCTAAAAACAGGATCTGTGATAAACTTTATGATACTTGGACATTTTGTCCATGAAGATAATTATCACAGATGAACACAACTTTTATTAATTTTAAAGCCTAAATTCGAAGGCAGTGCCAGAATTAAAAAGCTAATGCTAGGCTATAAATTAACTACACCAAGGTCGCTCGACTTTAACGTCACCATCACTAAAGCTTTCTACAACTCTTCCAGTTTTTATCTAAAACATTTTCCCAGAAAGTTTGATTTGTTTATAAGAGCACAATTATGAGCATAAAGAGTCTGTAAAAGCGACTGAGTTTACCTGTTCAGCGGGATGACGTTTCATCTCCTTCACAGCCTCTGTAGTCCCATTAGCCACTTGTTAGCAAACGCCTTTTCCAAACATGTAACAGCTAAAAAAATTACGAGTGGAGTATTACTGATGTATTTTATGTCGTAGATAAAAATTGGAAAGTTTTTTGAGCTTATGTTCACCACAGACCTTATTCCTGCCATTTAACCAAAATCCCATTGAAAAAAACCCATTGACTTTGGGACGAGGGAACCGGAAGTGCTAATAACTAATTTCTGGATTTTAGCTTACAAAGCGATGTCATACCTGCACTACTCTATTAATAGTTCTTATGTACTTGATGATTATTATGCAATTTGAAGCATCATGTCAATCTTGAGAAAAAAGACAACAGACAATGCAGTCTTCAAATCTGGCTATTTCCCATGGATTGAATAATATCCCACTAATTATGGTTTACTCTTGGGATCTTTTGTTTTGTTTCTCTCCCCAAATCCTCTCCCAGTGTTGTTGTTCTTGTTAAACTAAAAATTTTTTTTTTATTTGGTAATTGAAGTAAAGCTGAAATAAAATAAAAGCAAAAACTTGTAAACTATACATTAAACAAATAATAATAATAATTTAAATAGAAAATCGAAAAATAAAAATAAACCATAAACTAATAGTAAAATGAAAATTAAAAAACAAAAAAAAAGCTAATTGAAAATATGAATAAATTCTCTAATAGTATATAAATAATACTAAAATATCACTGCTCTCTCCTGAACTTTCGCGTGAGCATTTTAAAACTATATTTTCTCCCCTTTTCTAGTTATTAACCTCAAAATTATTATTATTAAATTGTTTTTAAAATTCAGTTATGGAATTTTTTTTATTCAGTTACATTAGAATCTTTACTTCATATTCGTTCTCTCCAATTATGTTTCTTTTAGTAGAACCTGCCGTCATCGGCTCACCTCTCGCTTTGCTGCCAAAGCACACTGATGAGTCTAATTTCTCAGCCGTCTAAACATTGGAAGCTATCCAGCTTTGTAAACCAGCTCCTGTGACCCTCTGTGATGGCAAAAAAAAAACTTCAGAGCTGGAAAAATCAATGTCTTGCCCACACTGAGACCTTAGCTTGTAATTAAACAATATAAGATCCAATCTTGCCCATCAATCGGTGATGCTGCTTCTGTGGCAGCAGCAGAATTGTTTTTAACACTTGCTGTAACACCTCTCCTTCCTGCCCACTTCTCTCTAACATGCGCACACACACCCTGGCTGCGACACTGAAGAGTGCGAGTAATTATTCTGTGAGAAACAACAGGCCGCCACATGCACTGCAGTCAAGAGCCATTACATCTCTGCAGATAGGTGTGCGCGCAGCACAGCGCAAAAGCGTTAATTGGTGCCACGTGCATGAGGGATCTGAATGTCAAGAGAAGAATGCGGCAAAATAGCTTAGCCTCAAGCCCCCAGCGGTGAATGCTAGCGAGTGTGCGCCATTAGATCAATCAAAACCCTTCATGCTGATGAGACAGAATTGCGGGCATTCTTGACAATGAGCCTTTTGATTTATCCTTCCGTCATTTAGGAGACCCTCAAACAGCTCCAGGAAGAGATGCAGAAGTTCACAGAGGCTCAAAATGCCCTCAAGACCTTCACTGATTGGCTGCGTGCAGCAAGAAAGAATTTTAAAATCGTCACCGAAAGGACCGAGGCTCTCGATCGGATTACAATGGAAAAGAAGATGAAGCGACTAGAGGTATGGCATAGTGAAAACACCAACATTTTGGATATTCACCAACATATTAAAATATCTATGACATTTATATATATATATATATATATATATATATATATATATATATATATATATATATATATATATGTATATATATATATATATATATATATATATATATATATGTATATATATATATATATATATATATATATATATATATATATATATATATATATATATATATATATATATATATATATTAAGGAAAATAAGTATTTGAACACCCTGCTATTTTGCAAGTTCTCCCACTTAGAAATCATGGAGGGGTCTGAAATTGTCATCGTAGGTGCATGTCCACTGTGAGAGAAATAATCTAAAAAAAAAAATCCAGAAATCACAATGTATGATTTTTTTTAACTATTTATTTGTATGATAAAGCTGCAAATAAGTATTTGAACACCTGAGAAAATCAATGTTAATATTTGGTAAAGTTTGCATTTACAGAGGTCAAACGTTTCCTGTAGTTTCTCACCAGGTTTGCACACACTGCAGGAGGGATTTTGGCCCACTCCTCCACACTGATCTTCTCTAGATCAGTCAGGTTTCTGGCCTGTCACTGTGAAACACAGAGTTTGAGCTCCCTCCAAAGATTCTCTATTGGGCTTAGGTCTGGAGACTGGCTAGGCCATGCCAGAACCTTGATATGCTTCTTACAGAGCCACTCCTTGATTATCCTGACTGTGTGCTTCGGGTCATTGTCATGTTGGAAGACCCAGCCTCGACCCATCTTCAATGCTCTAACTGAGGGAAGGAGGTTGTTCCCCAAAATCTTGCAATACATGGCCCGGTCATCCTCTCCTTAATACAGTGCAGTCGCCCTGTCCCAAGTTTATGTGTATATATATATATATATATATATATATATATATATATATATATATATATATATATATATATATATATATATATATATATATATATATATATATATATATATATATATATATATATATATATATATATATATATATATATATATAATATAAAATAAAATAATATTCACACACATTATATAAACAAAAACTTTTATGTTAGGTGTGATTAACCTTGATTATTTTATTTGACAGCACACATAAAATATATAAGCATATATACAACATATATATATATATTCACACAAACATGTTCATAAAAATAATTAAACCTAAATTTAATTTCTGCTATTATAGATACACACGTGTACAGGATTTATTTTTTATTTTTAGAATTGAGGGGACAGATGAAACTGTCAACCCTTTTTATCCTGTAGTTTAACAGCTATTGATTTGGCCTGCTAAATAACACATACCACAGACTAACACTCTCAGTTGGCCTGGCACAGTTTTGCACTCATATTTGAGATTGTAAGAGCCAGTGTGTGTCTGTATGTGTGTGCACATGTACAAGTCTCTTTGTCTTCTTAAGGATATGATCAATATGTCTACTACACAAAGCAAAAGAAAGCTTTAGTGCGATCGCACCCTGTGTGCACGCACACACACAGCCACTTCACACACTCCCCCACTGTGATAGCTGAGATGAAGGAGCGGCCTGTCTGTGGAACCTGCTGGCACAGACTGTTTAATTGATGCAATGCCCTTGCAGCTTCAACTTCACATAACACTCTTCATTCACACACTTATACATATATATGCAGCTCATTTGGCTCGTTTAATCCATGTCGAGATCAATGGTGCAACACAGACACTAATAGCAAACTGACATGGAGAAGCTTTCTGTGTACTATCTATGTACACCCACCCCATTAAATGACAGTGGTATAGACACATGTATTTGTGAATGAATAAACAGCCAATTAAGTGTGTGCTTCTATGGCCGGATCATATTTCTTGGCCCAATTATCCTTGCATCCTACACCTCTCTGCATCACTAACTTCTCATTTCCTTATTTGTGTGTGGAGATCATCATTAAAACACTGGGGCTCCTTTCCCTGTCAGAACCGCAGCAGTAGCTCCAGATCCTGCTGTACAGCCACAGGCCTCTCACTGCTCTTTATAGAGACAACAGGCTGATATCATATAGTGAAGCTTCCCGCTTGAAGGTAAAGGAGTAGGAGGGGTTGAGTGGGGTCGTTGCCGAGGAAACCCCGCTGCGGCAGGCACATTTAAGGCCTGGGTAATTGGGTCTTCCTCTTATATCTCTGTCCGGGGCCTCACCGGGTCTCTGCACACAGGTGTCAGGAGCCCGACAGGCTTCAAAGTACCCATCAGAAAAGTCCACTTCTGAAGCTCTACATGAATACAGGGATCAGAAGCTGTCAGGAACAGGAAATACTGTACATGTCTTGGATGCACACTGGGGAAGGCATAAATATCTTCCCCATGGCTCATTAAATTATTGATTTTTGTTTGTTTGTTATTGTCATTCTTTTTGTACCCTTTCATTCGTTGTTTAAAAGATTCTCTTATCCCGCAGTCTCTACAGGGAGAGATGGATCAAGGTCACGGCTTGCTTAAAACACTTCGAGAGACTACTGAGCAGGCCGTCTCCTTCTTGGATGACCCTGGAGCATCCAGGCTAGAGAGGGAAGTGCAGACGGGGCGATCACAGCTCGAAGAGCTTATTCTGGGGCTACGGGAGGAGCACGCTACCCTGGAAAAGAGCATTGTGCTCTATAAAGATTTCCAAGAGCGCTACAAGGGCCAAATGCAGTGGCTTAGGGAGACCCGAGCTCTGCTCAGCTCTACTGTTGAACCTAAAGCAGAACTTTACCAGAGAAAAGCCCAGCTGGCCAAGTACAAGGTAGGGAATTGTTTTAGTCTTCAACTAATATGAAGTGTGAAAGTACAGTATATTCCAGGTTAATAATTGCATGACTTTCACAGTAATTCCTCAGTAGGACTTCTACAATATCAAAATCTACAATATCATTCTCTATTTCTACAGTGCATATCTACTATGGAGGCATAGCATTGGAACCATTGTATTCGTGTGGGACACAACCCACCCACTTTTTAAGACCAATGATATTGGACTCGCTTTTACCCTCTCTTAATTCACCGCATGCCTGTGCACCTACCCCTTTATTATTAAACACGTTAGACACTTTATTTCCATTTTTCGATTATTTTCTTCATTTTTATTGAAAATAAATACCTTTCCGACCTGATATGTGATGGGAATACGGGCTAGAGCGAGTTCGGCAAAAGGCGGATTCGAACCTCGGGTCAATTTGCGTCAAAACTTTCTAACGTGTCTTACCCCCAGACGTTTATTAAACAAGGCAGGCTATTTGCACTTAATGTAAATGTCATCTACTCCAGTAAAATTGTCCTGGGGGAAGATTGCTTCTGACGCACACGTTTGGAGGTACCCAGCATGCAGTGCGGCATGCATAGATTATGCTGTGAATGATTTTCTTGATTCTTGTTGGTTTTATCTGTGCTGCTGAACTTATTTTTTAGCAGTTTGTGGTGTTTGTTTATTTTGTAATGTTCAGAATTCATCTTTTTTATTATGATTATTTGTTGAGTGTCACCATTGTTGTGTTTTGTATGAGTATTGATGTCTGTGCATCATTAGGTGATGGGAGAACAAAAAAAGTGTTGCAAGATGATAATAAATCTCAGCAGTTGCTTCACTATTGTGAAATATCCATCTACAAACGATTATGAATTTGATATTGGTAAATCCTCATGCTGAAATAACACGAATAATAGTATAGCTTGTAATACTAACTTAAAATCAGCTAATTAGCTTATTTTATATTCTAGCTTGACAATTTTTTAACACATGTTTTTTATTTGTTAGTGTTTTCATTAACACACTAATGAAACATTGATCACCATCATGGTGACTTCACAACAATTACAGCACTGAATCATATCATTCCTTACAGTGGCAGTTAAAGACGACTTTATCACGTAAATTCACAGTTAAAGCAAGATCAGTTTCTGTGATATCAGCACAATTCTGCTGTTGATTAACAGCAATTCATAAGAAAATGATCCAGCATGCATTGATTTCACTGTAAATTTCTGACTATAGTAATTTATTGTAAAATAATACTCTTTAATTCTGTAAATTCCTAACAATTTTCCTACAGTGTAGTTGTGTGACCAGCATACATTTAATGCACTTGATCAATAATACAATCAAAAGTAATATTGTAAAAATATTATAATTTAAAATAACTATTTAAAAAAAAATCAAATAGAAAACTAAAATTTTCTATTTGAAGATTCTTTAAAAAATTACTTCAGTCTTTAGTGTCACATGATCACACTGAAACCATTCTAACATTATGATTTGCTGCTCAGGAAACATTTAGTATTATTATCAATGTTGAAAACTATTGTGTTGCTTAATATTTTTGTGGAATTGTTTTCATTCATTCTTTGATAAATAGAACATTTAAAAGAAAAGCGTTTATTTGAAATAGGAATCGTTTGTTACAATGCAAAAGTCTTTACAGTATTGATCAATTAATTGTGTCCTTACCACACACAGACTGCCCAGTGTACATCTCTGTATCTGTATGCATTGTTCTTTTCTGTCCAGGCAGTGGAGCATTCGTTGCTATCCCGGGATTCTGCCGTGAGTTTTGTGCTAGAGAAAGGCGAGTCTCTGCTGACCCTCCTTCACTCCCCTTCCATCACAGACAACATGTCCAGACTACAGGCAGACTACCAGGAGCTGTGTGGCTCAGCAAGGGTGAGCTCAAAAGGACTACACAATACTGCAATCATTTAAATGCAACATAACATGGAAGATGCAATGATTTCAGAGCATTAATGTATGACCTGCCACATTTATATATCAATGCTTGCTTTCAGCAGTTCGGAAGGGTACAGTCATATACATATAAAATTGTGTAAAACGAAATTGTAAATGCTACTAAAATGCAGATTATTTCCCTTTTAATCTTTTGAATATTAATTTGGAGGTTTTAATGTGCCATTTCCTCAAAGATGGCATCCATTAACCCTGCAATCAGTGTCTTGAATACTCGCGCTCATCTCACGCCTGCAGCTGTCAGAAGCTCTTTATCGTGCACGAGGGTTTCCAGCTGTGTGTTTATATAGGTGCTTTCATTCGAGTGCTTACTAATGTCTCGATCATTTCTGTGATTTAAATGTATTTCCTTAGACGCATGTTCACAGATTGGAGGGCCAGGTGAAGAAACAGGAAGCTTACCACAAAGATCTACAGGAAATTGAGCGTTGGCTGTTGCAGATGTCCAGCAGGATGGTGACTCCTGACCCGTCATCAAGCGGTGGCCTGGAAGCTGCCACTCAGCATCTAGCCAGACACAAGGTGACAAATCACAGAGAGCTTCACACAAAAGCATAAACCCTTAAAGGGATAGCTCACCCAAAAATGATAATGTAATGTTTGTCTGCTTACCCCCAGTGTATCCAAGATGTAGGTGTGCTTGTTTCTTCAGTAGAACACAAATTAAGATTTTTAACTCCAACCGTTGCAGTCTGCCAGTCATAATGCATGTGAATGGGTAACAATTCTATTAGAGTAAAAAAAAACATGCTTAGACAACATGCACAAAGAGCCCTGCTGCTCGTGACGCACACTGATGTCTTAAGACAAACTGATCGGTTTCTCTGAGAAACCGAACAGTATTTTTATGTTAGTTTTTTTTTAACCTCATATTAGACAAATCTCATCTAGTGTTCCCATCTGCTATTACTTCTGTTTGGTAAGGTCAAACTAGCGCGATCATAGATATATATATATATAGATTCCTCATTAGTGCCTGTGCGGATCGGCCAAATGAGGAATCTACATAATATATATTTATGATACTGCTCACCAGACAGAAGTAATGAGAGATGGGAACACTAGATGAGATCTGGATTTGAGTTAAAAAAATACGAGTGTCGAAGCATGTTTTTTTTGTTGCTCTCATAGAATTGTTACCCATTCACATGCATTATCACTGGAAGATTGCAATGATTGGAATTAAAAAGTCTTAATTTGTGTTCTACTGAAGAAACAAACACACCTACATCTTGGATGCACTGGGGGTAAGCAGATAAACATTTTCAACAACATTTTCATTTTTGGGTGAACTATCCCTTTAAACAACCAATCAGACATCTGCACTTTGTTTACCCACAAAACGCAATCATTATGTCAAGAGCTCAGTGTTTTCAAGAATATTTAAAGCTACTTCTAAGAAAATATTTGGTCCTTTTGTCTCATCTCAGGCTATTATGGAGGAGATAGCAGGTTTTGAGGAGCGTTTGGCCACGCTAAAGGAGAAGGGAGAGGAGCTGTTGTCCGGCTGCAGTGAGCGCCTCCAGGCACGGCTTCGCCAGCAAATTCAGAACCACCAGCAGGGAGCAAGAGACAGCTACTCTGCCATCTGCAGCACTGCCCAGCGTGTGAGTTTACTTGGCCACACACAAGAACAAGACCAGCACTGTGCCGATGTTTACTGTGCATATAGACTTATGACAGAGTTTTGCTGAAAAATCTACATGAGATCTGCAAATTGTGTGAAATGGTTTTGACAACAGACTCTAAGAATTTAAGATACACCGATCAGGCATAACATAATGACCACCTTCCTAATATTATGTTAATCTCCCTTTTGCTGCCAAAACAGTGATGATTTGTCAAGGCATGGACTCCACTAGAGTAGGGCCATGAAGGGGCCAGTATTCAGAACCAGCATTAACTTCTTGAGCAATCTGAGCTACAGTAGCTCGCTCCCTACGTGCATCAATGAGCCTTGGCCGGTTCTCCACTGTTCCTTCCTTGGAGCACTTTTGATAGATACTGACCACTGCAGACCGGGAACAGCCCACAAGAGCTGCAGTTTTGGAGATGCTCTGACCCAGTCGTCTAGCCATTACAGTTTGGCCCTTGTCAAACTCACTCAAATCCTTACGCTTGCCCATTTTTCCTGCTTCTAACACATCGACTTTGAGGACAAAATGTTCACTTGATGCCTAATATATCCCACCCACTAACAGGAGCCGTGATGAAGAGTTATTCACTTCACCAGTCAAAATGTTTTGGCTGATAGGTGTATGTGCAATATGATTTTTTAATGCGTTTAAAGTTTTGATTAACTTGTTTTATATTTTGATCCATGACCATGTTGTTTGGTATTCTGATCATTTTGCATAATTTATTTTTAGTTTGTGCAATATATTTTTACATGTTTTTATAATTACTTTTATTCGCACAGTTTTTTTGGGGAAATGAATCCCATAGCTTTGGCCTGTAAATCTGTCTGCAAACATCGACTAGCTGTTTAAAAGCAGTCGATTATGTCCTGTCAATGAGGCAAAATTTAAAATGGTGTGGAAAAAGGTGTTGGACAGTTAATAACTTCAAGAAATTCAAGAAAATGCCTCTGGCTTGGTTGAAAATAACAGCAGAGTTGCATTTTTAATTTAAATTGGAACAAACTAAACGAACAGCATAATAATAATTGAACAAACAAACAAATATATATATAGCTCGAGAATTCAGCCATTTTTTTTCAATGCTTTCTGTTCATTGTTCTCGTGTCTGCTGACATCGAAACATTGTTCCAGCAGCAAGCTCAAACGTGCCAACTTACTGCCACTCTTCCAGAACCTCTTGATTATTTTAATCCACCCTGTCTGACTTCCTAGTTGCACAGGACCAACTAAACTGCCGACAAAATCCTCCTCTCTGTGTACTTGTCTTTTAAATCAGATTAAACAACCCTCACCAGGCATTCAATAAACCAGGGACGTCTGGCAATGAAATGTGCTTGACATTTTGACTTCTGCATGCCAGTGTCATTACAAGGAGACCCATCAGGAGGCACTAAGAAATCATTTCTCCATGGAAGCATATCATTAAAGCCCACGGCAATGAAAGTGAACACATACCCCCCCCCCCCCCCCCCCCTGCAAATCGCCATTTCCCGCCCCCTACCCCAACTCTTGCAGTATCCCACCAAAAGCTGCCACCTGCTTTCCTCTAAGAACCCTAATCATACACACCCCTAATATGGCAACTACTCTCTGCCATCTGACACGTTGCCTGCTCAGTCACTCTCTGAGCAAACCACCCAGTCTATTAATACCTAGCCTCCTTCCCTGTGCCAGTTTTATTTTGCCCATCAAGTCCAATTCCGTCAAAACAAGCCGAGACATTGATAAACCCTTCCCTTCTGGTTTGCTAGTTTATACCCTGTAACATCTTGTGCCAACCTTGCCAGAACAATGCCATCCGGTAAATCCTGCCACCTGGCAATCTGGTCAATGAGTCCCATAGTCTGCATGTACTCTGCCAACTCCTGCCGTCTGCCAAAGCAAGCCTGTCGTTGCCTGCCCCCCGCGAGGGCTCGTGAATTAAGAATGTCAATCAGCGTCAGCTTTTCTGCTCATGGGATTAGGCATGCCAGAGCATTCAACACCTGTCAAATGGACTTTGCTTTATGTTGACCCGATTTAGCATGGTTAACCGTATGCCCCACTCATATCATTCTCCGTTTTTGCTCCTCAAATATGTCAGAGTCATGCTGTTCCTGCTTTATACAGCTGAGGATTACTTAAAATACCCTTTGATGTTCATAATGTGCCTGCTTTATGATGAATTGGCTCAGTGTTGACCCATATAGAGGTGGGATTGTTTCAATTTTATCAAATTACTTTTGACCGCTACATGCAGTGTAGTTATTACTTCTGACTGTTTGTGTAGATGTATCAGAGTCTGGATCGGGAACTGCAGAAGCACGTGAGTCTGCGGGATACGTTGCAACAGTGTCAGACGTGGCTTTCAAATGTACAAGAGGAGGTACAGCTTCCTGCACATGCACCAGTCTGCCTACAGGAGGCGCTAACACAGGTATAGGTTTTTATGTTGTTTTGTCTATCTACATAAAAGTGGCTTTACTGCACAGTGAAGTTGGTATGAGAGAGCCTGACTCTACCGGATTTGATTTCTGGTTTCTCCTAAATGTCTCATCAGATGAAGCAGGACCGAACTCTGCAGGAGCAGGCTAGTACCTATTTGCAGCTGGTGTGCTCCACCTGTGACCTTTCTGATGAGAAAGTACGAGAGACTGCTGCTGAGATACAGCAGGTCAAACTTCAGGTGAGTGACTTGGGATGCACTGATATGAACATTTTAGCCGAAACCCACAATTCTTTATATTTAAAAGCCGATAACCGATATATTGGCCGATAGAGCCGAATCAAATATTATGTTTAATTTTTGAGCCTGATTACAATATAAATATTTTTTCTCCCATTACTATATTCCTTAGTTTAGGGGTTCTGTATAAAAGTGCCAATAGTAGAAGATTTGTGAGCAGTATCGCGTGCACAGACAGTGCCCCAGAATTGAGTTCTCTTTCGAGCGAACTAACAATAACACAGAATTATGGCAAAATGCCAGTTTTGTTGTCCAGTTTGGTCCAGTTCTGTCCTCATAAGAGCAGTCTTAAATTAGTAAAATAAAGTCTAAACTTTAAGAGCTGTGAGAAAATGAGGCGCGCATGAGATCTGTGTCATGTGATCGGCAGCAGGTCTTATGGGTCCTGCACACTGTGCGATTTTTCAAAATCCTTTGCGAATGTCCCTTGTCAGACTGTACGAACATGATCGCCATGTCACACTGTAAGATCTCAGTTGACATTAATGTCAGACTGCACGATAGTTAAGGCGCGCTAAAAACGGACGCGCGCAAGAAAACTCACCCGGAGTTTTATATCATAAATGAATGACGCGAATTCAGTGATGGTGAGCTGCATTACACGCGGGACTGAAATGCTGGCTACAAAGAAATCTCTAGTACTCGTTTTGGTCATAGTTTGTCTTGAAAAACGGAGATATTTGACTGTCGTCGTAGGAGAAGTCACACTGCAGGATTGTGCGCCAAATCTTCTGACACTGCCAGAATTTCGTCTGAGGTAAAATTTGATCGCAGCGGTCATTAATCGGCTGCCGGTGAACATGTCAAACTAACGACCAAAGACGTCAGATTTTAGCCTAGGATCTGAGGAATCTTTTAGGATTTGCTAAATTTGTCCCAGACGGCCAAATCGTGGCCAAAATCGCACAGTGTGCACCCGGCTTTAAGGTGACAGCAGCCATTAATGCTGTCTGTCATTAATGTTCATCAAAGAACAAAGAGAACAGAGAAAATCACTCACTGCTCTCGACTAAAGGACTTGTGTAGCTTTAATAAGGATTAAGACATCATATAATATTTAATTCATAATTTATGCAGTGCAGATTGTTTGATAACTTTATTCAATTTCTATATTCATCACAGGGCACAGGTAAATATGACATTATTATTATGGATTTTAAGTTTTAAGTTCACTTAAATTAAAAGTTGTTATATATTTTTGAAGCCTAATAAATGTAAAAAAAAAAAAAAAAAATTACGTTAAATGGCTATAGTTGAAAAATGTTCATTCATAAAAACATGCCATTAAACTTATTAAAATATACTGTCCTTATGTTGTTTCTAATTTGGAGAGTAACTGTGAAATTATTACATTATAAAACATGTTTTTAATCGTGATTAATTACAGAATTATTCTTTTAAACGATTGACAGCACCAATTCAAATATTAAAATCCCTCGTAAACATTAGATTTGGTTGGAAAATATTTAGAGATGTTTTCCAACCTAATACAGATCGAGGAGAGGATGCTGGAATCTCAAGAACTAACAGAGAACTGGAGAGAGATCAAAGACTTGCGATCCAGCCTTGAATGTCGTCTTATTGAGGCTGACCAACTTCTCCAGAGCATGTTAAGGAGGCCAGCTGAGCTCGAGCCAAAGGTTGCTCAGAACCAGCTGGACCAGGCTCAGGTAAGTGACAGCTGTGTGTATAGATGGCATCCATTGGAAGACAGCTAAATGACTACCCATGTTTATGACTACTAGAGATTTTTCTGAATCACTAATGCAAATTTAATATTACATTAATACCTTATGCACAAGTTTTGTACGTTATCTGTCAGTTAATCAGATGCAGTCTATTATGTATTGCTGAAAGCTCTGGTGATCTTTAGCCTCTGTTACATTTCCTGGCAGGAAGCTTCATTCATTAATAAAGATTTTTCCCCAGATTACTTATCTGGGTGTAATTATGGATGTGTGAATTGATTTGTCAGTGCCTGTAATAACAGCGTCCAGGCAGACCCCTTCATTGTGTGTGAAAAATAGCACATATTAACATCTCTGGATGTGCTGAGAATTGTCAACAATAGATTGAATGAAAACCCCAATTACCTCAAAGCTCACTCTCTGCCAGTGACAGAGGGCGTCATCCAGAGCTGTCCATTTGGCAGGATATCAAATAAAGACAGGCAGCATTTATTAATAACACTCCATATTTCATGCCACAAAGGACTTTATCCAGGAGATGCGCGCCAGGCAGGTTGAGCTGACCCAGCTGAGGGAGAGCATTAATAGGCTAACGGCTGGTCAGGAGTCCCCCGAGCTTATGGAAGTTGGGCGCTTGCGCTGTGCTTGGCTGGATTTGGGCAGACAAGCCGCACAGCTGCTGGAACAGAAAGAGGAGGATCTGCAGAGAAGTGGGGACTATCATGACTGCATTTGTATGGTGGAGGAGTTGTTTGACCAGCTGTCCAAGAAATGGGATCAATTGGCCAGGCATGTAACATTCCCTTTCAGATTTTGCACAACATATTCATGTTTGATAGTTGCCACAACCCTCTATAATGTGAGTAAATCACTTGCATATGCAACTAAATAATGACTATCATGAGAAATTGGCTAATAAAATCTTAGATTTGACTTGCTAGTGTGTGTGTGTGTTAGAGGCAAAGTATACGTTTAGCATAGACATTTCCTCAATCGCTGAACACAGCAATCTGTACTATTTCATTTCAGCTCAATGGATGCTCAGTGTACCTGTTTTTGACGTATCATAAACTTTAGTGTGAAGCTGCACGACTCGCCTTTGCTTTACTGAGAGCGCGGTAGTGTTTCTTACACCCACAGAGCGAGAGTCTTACATACCACGCAGAATCAACGTGTGGCATGCTCATTGGCTGGCACTCCTCTATTATCGTCCTTGTTTGGATTTCAACAAATCAGTTTAAGCGAATGCTGACAACAGGATTAATATTCATGAATCCAGCAGCTCATCAATGCTTAGTGTGTTGTATATTGTTATTAGTAGTATTATTATTATATTTTTGTAATAATTACTATTAACATATATTTTTACTGAAACACATATCATACATCCGGATTGCTATTTTACATGAATTTGCGAGCGGAAAGACTGAACACAGACTGAATTAAAAAAAATATATTGCACCAAAACCTGGTTTTAACTTTAGACCAGGTTTTTGTTGGTCAATGGCGCAGTCTGTTTCGGTTGCCTCAAAATAGCAACGCGCCAACAATGTGCCTGAACACACCTTAAGCACCGCCACCAGTCCTAAATTTGGTTAAAATGACAAATATGCATTCATTCATGGTTACCAAGTTTTAGTTATAATTACTAAAGTTCGATCATTAAATAGTGCTTGATTATCATAACATCATAATATAATGCTTGATTGACTGATGTTACGAGTGTACGTTCAGATATTTAGAAACTGCCATTTTATAAAGATAAGCTGGCGAGTAACAAAAAATGTACTAGCCAATGGCATTTCATTGCCAAGGTGTGTAGAGGGTTGTTGTTGTTCAGACGTTTTTGTCAGTCATTCTTCTCTTTGTTCACAAAAATACTGACTCTTTTCTAGGGGAGATATTGAGAGCACAGCGGAGTGTCTGGATGCCTTAAAGAAGTTGTCCACAGACCTGCAGGACCAGAGATGCGTGCTCGATGATCTGAGAAATAACAGGCACGGCATCTTGCCTCGTCTGAGCTTAGAAGACAGAGACCTGGTTAAAGAGCAGGTTAGTTACCTTGAGCAACGTTGGACCCAGGTGGAATCGCTTGTCCAGCAGAAAATCCAAGATTCAGCCCAAACGCTAGAAGAACTGAGTCAACTTGAGGACCACTTGCGGGAGGCACAAGAGTGGGCTGAGTTGCAGCAACCGTCCCTCTCTGAGGTTCTCAAGACCAGTCCCCCTCCAGATCTGGCCCAAAGCTTTCTGTTTGATCACTTGAGCTTTTGCGCAGAACTGGAGGCCAAGCAAAAGCTTCTGGCAGAGGTCGTGACAGATGCCAGCAGCCTTTCCTATCGCCTAGGACTTAATGAAAGGAGGAAGCTGCAGGCTTTGGTCCAGGAAGCACAGGCAGAAGTAGAAGTGCTTGGAACTAAGGCAGCTCAATATCGTAAAAGCCTCAGTAAAGTATTTACAGAACGGACGCAGTTCCTACAAGCCCTCCACAGGGCAGCTGAATGGATCAGGAAGCAAGAGCAGAGGGCTCTTGCAGATGATCATGTGGCGCTCCTACCAAACGTCCTGCACAAGCAGGTGTCAACTTGCAAGAATTTTACCAGCAGTCTAAGAGCATATCAGATGGAGCTCACATCACTTTGGACACAGGGACGAGAATTAGTAAAGGATGCAACCGAGGAGGAAAAGAAAGAGACCCTTCAGAAGCTGGAGGAGTTGCAAATCACCTTCGAAGCCTCCTTGCAAAAGAGCACGGAGCATCTGCAAAATCTAGAGAAAGCGCTAGTCATTCGGAAGTACTTTAAAGTGGACCTTGACAGGATATCAGAGTGGTTAAAACAAGCAGAAGCAGCTACATTTCCAATTATTGACCTGAGCGGGAATGACGAGGACCTTCAGAACCAGCTGACCAAATACCAACAGCTTCTTGATCAAGCTTCAGAGTATGAAAACCTTTTGCTTATCGTCCAAAGGGCAGGGCAGGAGATTCTTCCCACCTTAAATGAGGTTGACCACTGCTACCTAGATGAGAAACTCAATGGCCTCCCACAACAGTACAATGACATGTTGCTGTTGATCAGAGAGAAGCGCGACAGGATCCAACAAATGCTTCTTGAGCGCAGGGAGTTTGAGTCCCTCATTGATGTCACACGAAAAGCTTTGGAGGAACTTCAGGAGAAATGTGACAGTTTAGAGATGTCAGCCAGCCAAAGTCTAGAAGAGGGAGAAAGATTGCACAACAACTATGAAGTTCTCCTGGAAGGTCTTGCTAATCTCTTTCAGGGAATGAAAGATCTTAGAGATAAAACTCAGGATTTCCTTAGCATGGGTCAGCCATATGCTCCTGAAGTCACTGACCAGTTAGTTCATCTCCACAGCAGTCTTAACCAGCAGATTGAGTGGAAGATGAAAGAATTGCGGAAAACATTGAAAATATTAAATGACCACCGATCAGTTATCGAGAAAATGGACTATAGCATCAATGGATTAAAGGAACAGCTTGACAAACTTGACTCAGATGGGGCGGCAGAAGCCACAGCGAGATTATCTACACTATACAACCTATCGAAATGTCTTGAAGAGGTTAGTTCCTATCCAGAGGGTCTCAAAGCACAATCCGATGACCTCAAACAGCACTTTGATTTAGAGACCCTTAAGACTCAGGTTATCTTCAGGGAGGAACAACTTCTCGCTTTAAAGCAAAAGATTAACGCACACATAGAAGAATGCGAGAGAGGTTTTATAGGAGATGAGGACTATCAAACTAATATTAAGGTATCAATAGACTGGCTCAAGAGTCTTAGGGATCAATTGAGATGTCCATTAATATTTGAAGAAGCACAAACTGAGATTGTGCAGGAGGAGATCAGGTCACTGTCAGCACTTCAAGGAGAAATGAAATCTAGGTTTAGAGTATTAGAAGATATAACCAATAAAGAGAAACAGAAGTACGTCAATGAACAAAAGCCATTTCCAGAACTCTTTGAAACCAATTTAATGGATATTCCAAAGCTGAAGGATGATCTTCAACAAGCTTTTAACACCAAACAGGTAAGACGATATTAAGTCCTTACAGGAAATTGTGTTTTCTGTCTCCGTAATGGAGTAGTGAAGCTTAACGTTTCCTTAAACTGTTGATCGTCAGGTGGCCTTGCAGTCTGTGCTGTCCCTGCTCCAGAGATACCACCATTCCTTGCAATCCGTCCAGTTGTGGTTCGAGGAAGCTGGTGCTCTACTTGAGCAAACCCCATGTAAGGTAGACCTGGAGAAAATTTCAGACTGCCTCAAGGACTTAGAAAATATAACAGGCCGGGGACAAACCGTCAAGTGTACGATGCAAGAAATGCAGGATCTAATCTCTCAAATGGGTGACTTTTTGAGCCCTTCTGTAATTAAGCAAATCCAGCAACATTGCGAGGAGTTTCATCACAAGGGCACAGAGGTCTTTGAGCAGCTAAGACAACGTCGAGACAACTTGCAACGGTAATGCTAATGAGGTTTTTACATCTACAGTCTTGCTCAAAAGTTTACACACCCCTTGCAGAAAGATAATTTTAACAAAATAAGAATGATCACACAAAATGCATGTTATTTGTATTTTTTATCTAGTATTGTCCTGAATTAGATATTTTACATATAAGATGTTTACATATAATCCACAAGACTTTATAAAAATGATCCGTTCAAAAGTTTATGAACCCTTGATTCTTAATACTGTGTGTCGTTCTTCAGAAAAATCCTCAAATTCTTCAGTTTTCCAGCATCTTTTGGATATTTTATTTTGAACCCTTTCCAGCAGTGACTGCATTAAGTTTTTAAAACCTTTTTGAATTGAATTACAAGATAAATTGTACTTGATTTGTCTTCTGGAACGCATGTAAGTATCTTCTGTTGCTTCTGAAGAGCAGTACTAAAAAAGTGATTTTTAAACAAAATAAGAAAAATGTTGGAAATCTTCATCCTGTTCAAAAGTTTTCGGTGAATGTTTCAACCTTTCTTTAATAGTTGTGTTTGAGTCCCTCGATTGTCCTCAGATCTCAGAATGATACAGTCACTGCTGGAAAGGTTCAAATATACAGAAGATGCTGAAAAACTGAAGAATTTGAGGATTTTTCTGAAGAATGTTGGTCAGTTTAACTGATCAGGACAAACAAGAGACTCAAGAACAATCATCACAAAACACACACACAGCCGTGGATCATCAGGGAACCACACACACACACACACACACAACCAGGGATCATCAGGGAACAACACGCAACGTGGATCATCAGGGAACAACACACAGCCGTGGATCATCAGGGAACGACACACATACACACACACACACACACACACAGCCAGCCGAGGATTATCAGGGAACCAAACACACACACACACACACAGCCGTGGATCATCAGGGAGCGATACACTTTTTATAAAATCAGCTATTGTGTTGTCTTGTGGACTATATGTAAACATCTTTCAGGTAAAATGTCTTATTTGGGACAGTACTAAAAAGTAAAAAAAAAATGCATTTTGTATGATGCCTCTTATTTTGTTGAATTTATTCAAATTGTCACTGATTCTGCAAGGGGGTGTAAACATTTGAGCAAGACTAAATAGTTTTAAATAAGGCATACAAGACCCCAAATTGCATTGCTTTATTCATATTAACAATGATGACAGGCATTGGTGTTTATACAGTTTATACTTTTTACAACTGGATTTGAAGTCACACATTTACTTTGTTAGAAGCAAAACTCAGTGGAGATCATTCCAAGATGAAACCGATAAAGTGATCAGGCAGATGAATGAAGTTGAGAAGAGGATGACCGAGTTTACAACAGCCAAAGCAAACTCTGAACAAGAAGCTGAAGACAAGCTTTGTTTATACCAGGTCTGTGACAATCAATTTCTTTCCTTGCCTAACTTTGATATGGGTGTTGCTGTTACTCTAAATATCTCCTATTGCTTCCATTTTTTTTCTACAGACAATTATGTCACAAGCTCAGCGTCTTGACGACGCACTAAATGGACTGAAAGAAAAAGCAGCACAGTTTCAGCCTGCAATAAAAGACACTTCTTCTCAGCCCGTCCATTCACTGAGTCAGCGGTGGTCTCGGTTGTACAGTGTTGCTAGAGCTCAGGTGAAAGCCCTGCAAGACTCTGCACATAACTGGAGATGCACCAGGGAGAAGGTAAGGAAACGTCATGAGTAGATACTCTCAACTTATTACACAAAGATGCTCTTTATATAATTCTCCATTTCAGAGAATGTAATCAGACACATGTAACAGTGCAAATCAGATACAAAATGCCTTAAAATTATTGTCAGCCGCCCAAATAGCATACTATTTTCTATTAACTGTGGAAAAAAGTCATGAGTTTTAGTAAAGTAAGCAGATCTGTGATCAGAGCATCAGCCACGGGCAGTGGCCTGAGAATGATGTAATGCTTGGCAATGGCTGTCCATACAAAAATAGCCAACATGGAAGCTGCCAACTCACCACTTCCCCCATAAATCTCTGCTGGAATCACAGGAAATGGCATCATAAGAGGGCTTTACTGTGTAAAACAAATTATATGTACTTTTTATGCATCAGATTATACAGCAGTAATACTTAGGCATATAAAATATTATTGGAGAGGCAATGCTGTCCAGACATCTATATCAGTAATGTTAGCAGTAACTGTGTCCTGTTTATTTTTGGCAGCGCACACTAATTCTGTGTTGACCTAAACCCGTTTCATTGTTCAGCTGAGGATATGACATCACTCAGTAAGAAAGAGTCATAGTTCTTGCACAGAGAGAGAGAGAGAGAGAGAGAGAGAGAGAGAGAGAGAGAGAGAGAGAGAGAGAGAGAGAGAGGTCGCTAAAACCACAAAGAGCTTTTTTTCATCGGTTTCATCACTAATTCATTATTAAGAGTTATCTGATGTCCTGGTAGCTACTCTTCTGTAAACGCAGTTGCTGATGTCTTAACCCTCTTCTATCATTTAATAAATGGAGAATTGGGGATAAATTACACTCCATTAATTCTTAATGACTGTTTCTCTTCTGACTGAATCTAAAAATACATTATATCTTAAATCTACATACCTGAATGAACGTCCAAAACTTGTAAAATATGAATTTAATGCTAACTGTAAATTTAAAAAAAATAGCAACAATAAAATTAGTCCTATATCATAGTAGCACATATTAACAGGAGTAAAAATGTGTTGGAGTAACCCATCCCACATCTCTCTCTGATTAGCTGGAGAAAATGCGGGCTGTCTGTAAGGACTTGCACAGTCGCGTTCCTGACAGCATGGTGGAAAAAGCCTCCAGTATGGCCGCCCTACACAGCCTTCTGGAGTACCACGACTCCTTCAGTCGAGAGGTGGAGCGAGAGAGCAGCTCCCTGGCCCTCCTCAGACACCACGTGCTCAGCCTGTTCCTCCATCCTCACGCCGCTGCACCCTCCACACCCAGCAATCACCACAACCAAGAGAACCCATGTCTGCTGGAGATGCAGAGCATTCAGGAGAAATATGACAAGTATGCCTGTCTGTCTGTCTGTCTGTCTCTCTCTCTGTCTGTGTGTCTATCTGTCTGTCTATCTGTCTGTGTGTCTATCTGTCTGTCAGATTCAGATTCAAGATTAAAATAGCTTTATTGGCATGGTGAAAGAAATCTTTACATTGCCAAAGCATTCATAACACTATATGAAATAAATAATAATACAAATAAAATAAAATTACATGAAAATAAACATAGAAATTAATAATGTCCAATCTTCTAATATTTACACAGTTGTTAGCGCTGTCCTGCTGGAGGCTCTTTTGTCGTGACAGGAGACAAAAGACAAAAGTCTGTCTCTGTCTGTCTGTCTGTCTGTTGATCAGTCTGTGTCTCTCTGTCTGCATATTTGTCTGTCTGTGTCTGTCTGTCGATCAATCTGTCTCTCTGTCTGTATATCTGTCTGTCTGTCGCTCTGTCTGCCTGTCGATCAGTCTGTCTGTCTCTCTGTCTGTATATCTGTCTGTTTCAGTCTATCTATCTGTCTGTGTGTCTATCTGTCTGTCTCTCTGTCTGTCGATCTGTCTGTCTCTCTGTCGATCTATATATCTCTGTCTATCTGTCTGTCTCTGTCGATCTATATATCTCTCTGTCTGTCTGTCTGTCTCTCTGTCTGTCGATCTATCTGTCTGTCTCTCTGTCTGTCTGTTGATCTGTCTGTCTGTTAATGAAATTGTTGATAAAATTTAAATGTGTAGGTTATCTATCAATTAAATTCTATTAACTTTTTAGATCTGTCTGTCTCTCTGTGCTTGAGTGCATGTACTAAAGCCACTAAATGATTTAGCTTTAAATTTGAAAAAGTTGATCATTAGACAATGTTATGTCATGAAAACCATTCCACTAATTTTTGAAAAATTTCCAACCCTACTTTTGCATAATTTGCTTTTACATCTCCGATCATTTGCATATGTATTTTCTGCTCCCCTTTCTCCCTCAGTCTGTTGCAGCAGGTGTGCTCTAGCCGGCAGCAGGTGCAGGTGGAGCTGCTGGAGAGAGAGGAAGTGGTGAGGGAGTTGGGTCTGCTGAAAGGCTGGATCCAGGACACCCAGGGGCTGCTGCTGAGCCCCACTGCAGACCTGGATAACCTGCTCACTGACCTGGAGGTAACAGTGGAGACATTCGAAAACAGCCTACCGGTTTACTTTACTCAAAATAAATCATGATAAATCATGTTTGGACCCACTTTATATTAAGTGGCCTTAACTACTATGTACTAACATTTTAATTAATCACTTGATACAACACACTTATTGTGTACATACATGCTTTTACATTGTACTTACATTTTAAAAATACCTGCATGTAGTTACGTCTGTAATTAATTTCTGTAGTTACATTTGTAATTACACAGTTGGCACTTCCCTTACACCTAACCCTTAAACTGACCCACACCACCACACCTGTCCCTAACCCTACCCTTAAACTGACCCACACCACCACACCTGTCCCTAACCCTACCCTTAAACTGACCCACACCACCACACCTGTCCCTAACCCTACCCTTAAACTGACCCACACCACCAAACCTGTCCCTAACTCTACCCTTAAACTGACCCACACCACCACACCTGTCCCTAACTCTACCCTTAAACTGACCCACACCACCACACCTGTCCCTAACTCTACCCTTAAACTGACCCACACCACCACACCTGTCCCTAACTCTACCCTTAAACTGACCCACACCACCACACCTGTCCCTAACTCTACCCTTAAACTGACCCACACCACCACACCTGTCCCTAACTCTACCCTTAAACTGACCCACACCACCACACCTGTCCCTAACCCTACCCTTAAACTGACCCACACCACCACACCTGTCCCTAACTCTACCCTTAAACTGACCCACACCACCAAACCTGTCCCTAACTCTACCCTTAAACTGACCCACACCACCAAACCTGTCCCTAACTCTACCCTTAAACTGACCCACACCACCACACCTGTCCCTAACCCTACCCTTAAACTGACCCACACCACCACACCTGTCTCTAACTCTACCCTTAAACTGACCCACACCACCACACCTGTCCCTAACTCTACCCTTAAACTGACCCACACCACCACACCTGTCCCTAACCCTACCCTGAAACTGACCCTCACCACCACACCTGTCCCTAACTCTACCCTTAAACTGACCCACACCACCACACCTGTCCCTAACTCTACCCTTAAACTGACCCACACTACCACACCTGTCCCTAACTCTACCCTTAAACTGACCCACACCACCACACCTGACCCTAACTCTACCCTTAAACTGACCCACACCACCACACCTGTCCCTAACGCTACCCTTAAACTCACCCACACCACCACACCTGTCCCTAACCCTACCCTGAAACTGACCCTCACCACCACACCTGTCCCTAACTCTACCCTTAAACTGACCCACACCACCACACCTGTCCCTAACCCTACCCTGAAACTGACCCTCACCACCACACCTGTCCCTAACTCTACCCTTAAACTGACCCACACCACCACACCTGTCCCTAACTCTACCCTTAAACTGACCCACACCACCACACCTGTCCCTAACCCTACCCTTAAACTGACCCACACCACCACACCTGTCTCTAACTCTACCCTTAAACTGACCCACACCACCACACCTGTCCCTAACTCTACCCTTAAACTGACCCACACCACCACACCTGTCCCTAACTCTACCCTTAAACTGACCCACACCACCACACCTGTCCCTAACTCTACCCTTAAACTGACCCACACCACCACACCTGTCCCTAACTCTACCCTTAAACTGACCCACACCACCACACCTGTCCCTAACTCTACCCTTAAACTGACCCACACCACCACACCTGTCTCTAACTCTACCCTTAAACTGACCCACACCACCACACCTGTCCCTAACTCTACCCTTAAACTGACCCACACCACCACACCTGTCCCTAACTCTACCCTTAAACTGACCCACACCACCACACCTGTCCCTAACTCTACCCTTAAACTGACCCACACCACCACACCTGTCCCTAACTCTACCCTTAAACTGACCCACACCACCACACCTGTCCCTAACTCTACCCTTAAACTGACCCTCACCACCACACCTGTCCCTAACTCTACCCTTAAACTGACCCACACCACCACACCTGACCCTAACTCTACCCTTAAACTGACCCACACCACCACACCTGTCCTTAACCCTACCCTTAAACTGACCCACACCACCACACCTGTCCCTAACTCTACCCTTAAACTGACCCACACCACCACACCTGTCCCTAACTCTACCCTTAAACTGACCCACACCCCCACACCTGTCCCTAACTCTACCCTTAAACTGACCCACACCACCACACCTGTCCCTAACCCTACCCTTAAACTGACCCACACCACCACACCTGTCCCTAACTCTACCCTTAAACTGACCCACACCACCACACCTGTCCCTAACTCTACCCTTAAACTGACCCACACCACCACACCTGTCCCTAACTCTACCCTTAAACTGACCCACACCACCACACCTGTCCCTAACTCTACCCTTAAACTGACCCACACCACCACACCTGTCCCTAACTCTACCCTTAAACTGACCCACACCACCACACCTGTCCCTAACTCTGCCCTTAAACTGACCCACACCACCACACCTGTCCCTAACTCTACCCTTAAACTGACCCACACCACCACACCTGTCCCTAACTCTACCCTTAAACTGACCCACACCACCACACCTGTCCCTAACTCTACCCTTAAACTGACCCACACCACCACACCTGTCCCTAACTCTACCCTTAAACTGACCCACACCACCACACCTGTCCCTAACTCTACCCTTAAACTGACCCACACCACCACACCTGTCCCTAACTCTACCCTTAAACTGACCCACACCACCACACCTGTCCCTAACTCTACCCTTAAACTGACCCTCACCACCACACCTGTCCCTAACTCTACCCTTAAACTGACCCACACCACCACACCTGACCCTAACTCTACCCTTAAACTGACCCACACCACCACACCTGTCCCTAACTCTACCCTTAAACTGACCCACACCACCACACCTGTCCCTAACTCTACCCTTAAACTGACCCACACCACCACACCTGTCCCTAACTCTACCCTTAAACTGACCCACACCCCCACACCTGTCCCTAACTCTACCCTTAAACTGACCCACACCACCACACCTGTCCCTAACCCTATCCTTAAACTGACCCACACCACCACACCTGTCCCTAACTCTACCCTTAAACTGACCCACACCACCACACCTGTCCCTAACTCTACCCTTAAACTGACCCACACCACCACACCTGTCCCTAACTCTACCCTTAAACTGACCCACACCACCACACCTGTCCCTAACTCTACCCTTAAACTGACCCACACCACCACACCTGTCCCTAACTCTACCCTTAAACTGACCCACACCACCACACCTGTCCCTAACTCTACCCTTAAACTGACCCACACCACCACACCTGTCCCTAACTCTACCCTTAAACTGACCCTCACCACCA
The DNA here is from genome assembly GCF_024679245.1 of Pseudorasbora parva. Lineage (NCBI taxonomy): Eukaryota > Metazoa > Chordata > Actinopteri > Cypriniformes > Gobionidae > Pseudorasbora > Pseudorasbora parva. The sequence continues at coordinate 5,007,662 of NC_090186.1, read as the reverse complement.
CACCTGTCCCTAACTCTACCCTTAAACTGACCCACACCACCACACCTGACCCTAACTCTACCCTTAAACTGACCCACACCACCACACCTGTCCTTAACCCTACCCTTAAACTGACCCACACCACCACACCTGTCCCTAACTCTACCCTTAAACTGACCCACACCACCACACCTGTCCCTAACTCTACCCTTAAACTGACCCACACCCCCACACCTGTCCCTAACTCTACCCTTAAACTGACCCACACCACCACACCTGTCCCTAACCCTATCCTTAAACTGACCCACACCACCACACCTGTCCCTAACTCTACCCTTAAACTGACCCACACCACCACACCTGTCCCTAACTCTACCCTTAAACTGACCCACACCACCACACCTGTCCCTAACTCTACCCTTAAACTGACCCACACCACCACACCTGTCCCTAACTCTACCCTTAAACTGACCCACACCACCACACCTGTCCCTAACTCTACCCTTAAACTGACCCACACCACCACACCTGTCCCTAACTCTGCCCTTAAACTGACCCACACCACCACACCTGTCCCTAACTCTACCCTTAAACTGACCCACACCACCACACCTGTCCCTAACTCTACCCTTAAACTGACCCACACCACCACACCTGTCCCTAACTCTACCCTTAAACTGACCCACACCACCACACCTGTCCCTAACTCTACCCTTAAACTGACCCACACCACCACACCTGTCCCTAACTCTACCCTTAAACTGACCCACACCACCACACCTGTCCCTAACTCTACCCTTAAACTGACCCACACCACCACACCTGTCCCTAACTCTACCCTTAAACTGACCCACACCACCACACCTGTCCCTAACTCTACCCTTAAACTGACCCACACCACCACACCTGTCCCTAACTCTACCCTTAAACTGACCCACACCACCACACCTGTCCCTAACCCTACCCTTAAACTGACCCACACCACCACACCTGTCCCTAACCCTACCCTTAAACTGACCCTCACCACCACACCTGTCCCTAACTCTACCCTTAAACTGACCCACACCACCACACCTGTCCCTAACTCTACCCTTAAACTGACCCACACCACCACACCTGACCCTAACTCTACCCTTAAACTGACCCACACCACCACACCTGACCCTAACTCTACCCTTAAACTGACCCACACCACCACACCTGTCCCTAACCCTACCCTTAAACTGACCCTCACCACCACACCTGTCCCTAACTCTACCCTTAAACTGACCCACACCACCAAACCTGTCCCTAACTCTACCCTTAAACTGACCCACACCACCACACCTGTCCCTAACTCTACCCTTAAACTGACCCACACCACCACACCTGTCCCTAACTCTACCCTTAAACTGACCCACACCACCACACCTGACCCTAACTCTACCCTTAAACTGACCCACACCACCACACCTGTCCCTAACTCTACCCTTAAACTGACCCACACCACCACACCTGACCCTAACTCTACCCTTAAACTGACTCTGGGTTTGGGCAGAAGTCCGAGCTCGAAGCCCTCCCCCCAGACAGCATGCCAAATACGCATTTAAAGGGTTAGTTCACGCAAAAATGAAATTGATGTCATTAATGACTCACCCTAATGTCGTTCCTCACCCGTTAGACCTCCATTCATCTTCCGAACACAGTTTAAGATATTTTATATTTTAGTCCCAGAGCATATGCAGTCTATGCACACTTTACTGTCCATGTCCAGAAAGGGAATAAAAGCATCATCAAAGTAGTCCATATGAGACATCAGTGGGTTGATTAGAATCTTTTGAAGCATTTAAAATACATTTTGGTCCAAAAAAATCAAAATCTACGACTTTATTCAGCATTGTCTTCTCTTCCGTTTTCCTCAAATAAAGATTCAAACGGTTATGAATCAGTGAATCGATCAATGGTTAGGATCGCCAATGTCACAGGATTTCAGCATTTTGGATCGCGTGTCAAACTGCTGAAATCACGTGACATTGGCGATCAATTTCATTTTTGGGTGAACTAACCCTTTAAATTTACTCTTTATAAATTATATGTAAGTGTGAACTCGTGAAGTATGATTTGCTTTAATGGTTTCTCCTAGACGGCTCATGGTGGCATGCGGTCTCACCGCCAGAACCTTGAACAGATTGCAGATTGCCAGCAGATGAAATACCAGGAGCTCCATGCCACCCTTCCTTCTGAGATCAGTACCCAGCTGGCCGAGGTCACGCTGGCTCTGGGTTCTGCAGAAGATCAGGTACCTTCATTCATATCAGGAATTTGAAAAATTCAGGTACCAAATGAATTCTGGTGTGAGAACCTGTAAATGTAAACAGGCGAGACAAAAGATTGGATTTGTGTCAAAATATAAGCCTAACTGACCATCAGAAAACTGGTAACTGTTATTGACCGACTACTGAAATAAAGGTAACATCTCTTTATAACTTTTTTTCTCCTGTGCTCAGGTCCAGGCACGGGAAAGACAGGTCCAACACAGCAGAGATATTAAAGAAGACTTTGACTCCAGACTTCAGGATATCTCAAAGAAAGTCAAACTCATCTCTCTGAAACTCAAGCAGAAGGCCATGGATGTTGAGGAGGCTAAAGAGGAGACCGAGGTACAGCATGAATACAGCACTGCATTAGAAGCTGTGGTACAGACTTGCCCTAATTACTGAAGTGCACACTATAAATAATGACATGAGTGTACTCCATGCAACCTGATTTCTAAATATATCAGAATGAGTGCAGTTTACAACTAGGCATTTCAGTATTATTCATTAGGAGCCAAGCATCGAAGGTGTGTAGCACCTATTGAATCCTTTGGTTTTCTTCTTCGTATTATTATTCTATTATTCTGCTTATTTTTCCGCTTATGTAAGCCCATATAACCGTATGATAAAAAGTTATGAAATTTGGCAAACAAATAGAGGACAGTCTGAAATGTCACTATAGGAAATTTGGAGTCTCTAAGTCAATCCCTCTAGCGCCACCAACTGTCCAAAGGTGCACTCATGTTTATGCTAATAACATTTGAACCTTTTGAAGGGTTATAAACACAATTTCCCGCCACATTTTTCCCTTTAAGGCTATATCTCTACAATGTTTTAGCATATTCTGACCAATCCTGGTGTGTGGAATGACAATCATGACCTGAGGCCACCTGCACAGTTTTTGCGCAGTGTCACCTAGTGATCAGAAGATATGAAAAATAAGCTATTTTTGCGTATAACTTCTTAAAGGTTTGGCCAAAAATCACAAATTTAGATTTGGTGCTGCCTACGAGTCGAACAATACCCAATTTTGCCATATTGGCCTTTCTGAGTGTCGGCCATTTAGAATTTTGTCTTAAAATTCTGTATTTTACAAATACATTGGAGTATTAATACGAAACTCCTGCCTTTGGCACCTCGCCCTGAAGGTTCTCAAAAAGTGCCTGGCAGCGCCACCTTGTGGTCAAAAGTTATAATCAAATTTCCATGAAAATGCTTTGCGCTTGGCCCCGATAACTGCTTCTTGCAGCTATATTTAATGATATATTTTCAGTATTCGTTTTAAAATGTTTAACTTTTTCATCCAATATTTATATTTAATTTTAATATCTTTCAGCTTATTTTTTTATACTTTTATTTTCGGTTAACAATAACACTGCAACAAGGAGACATGTCATTTCTAAAATCCCTTATTATCATTGCGTATTAACAACTTTAAACATAGTTTTTTTTACCTGCAATTTTTTTCTTTTTTCTTTTTTTCTCTTTGAATCCAGACTCTATTTGAGGAGCTAGAGGAGTGTGGCCGTGCTCTGTCTGAGTTAGATGTGGCAGTGCAGGAGTTTGGAGAGCAGAACCCTCTCCTAGCCAAACAGCTGAGCTCCAGCCTGAGTAAACTGACCGAGCTTCATGCTCAGACCAGCAGACTGGCGGAGGGAAGGACCACTTGCCTTCAGAAGGTAAGCTTTTGGGGAACCTTTTGGAGATTCTTGTTTGATGATGCTAGTGGCACAGACATTACACACATCATCTTTTCAATCAAGTTTGTTCAACAAAATGGCCCGTTTCTCTTTTTTAGGCAGAGAAGAACTATGAAGAATTTAATGAAATGCTTACGTTAACTCTCAACTGGATGGAAAAAGCAGAGACTGTGGTCTCAGCCAACATCATGTGGAGTCCAGCCTCTCAGATGCAGGAGCAAATCAGAACCCATCAGGTGATGGCGCCCCCTTTATCCAGATCTGACCACAATTTCTCAGGACTTTCAGTAGCTGTTGGCACAGGAATCTAATGATATTTTGTGATATATCTCTATCAGGCCTTATTACAAAAGTGGCAAGACCTCCAAGGAGAGTTTGAGGGTCTGGTGGAGCGGGTGGGCCTGCTGGATGAGGTGGTCCAGACGGAAGCTCTCCACCAGCAGGTGGTAGATCTGAGCAGACATGCTGAAGAGCTGCAGCAGAGAGCCAAAACAAGACTCCTGACACTACAGGATGCAGCCAAGGTAATTCGGTTGCGGCTAGAAGGGGTACAGCAACGGCCAGAAATGAGGCTAAATCTCATGAAAGAATAACAATAAATTAAATTGGCTACTTCTCAGATTGTGTTTTATTAACATCTGCACCTAACCCAACCCTAAATCAAAAATGTAAATAAAGTAATTAAATGATGATATTAGTGTTGTCAAAATACCGACCGCGATACCAAATCGGTACTAAAATGTTAAAAACGTGACGCTTTGAGCACTGTTGAGCGGAATCGTAAGCACCTCTGACTGGTCATTGTGCTCACGCGCTCATCGGATGTGCCTGAAAGCACACAGAAGTGTTTGAAAGTGTTTTGAAAGTGGGAGCAGGAGCGTTTGAAAGCACAAGCAGGCGTCAACCGGCAGACAGCAGCATTCAATCGCTCCGTGTCTATGTGTAAGCGCTCTTTGAAAATCGTCATTGATGTATATTTACAACTATTTACACTGCTGTTTATAATACATTATTAAATCCCAATTTAAATCCCATTATTAAATCCCAATTTATTTAGTGTAATTAAAAAAACAACAAAAAAAACTGCAATGTAACTTCTAGTCTACTTCAAACTTCAAGCTTGCTGTAAATTTAGAAAGGCATTGCCATCTAGTGGCAAATTAGATAATTCCTCATCATTCTGGATCTTCTTTGGTAGACTTAATTTTTGTCTGTTCATTAAATTGGTTAATTTACTGCTTTAACTTCCCATTATTTTACAGCTTTATCTTAAACCATACAATCAGTAATGTACAGAAAATGTGTGCCCATGAATTAGTCATAAATTATCTGGCTTAATGCATGCCATAAAGAAATTCGACTGTACTTCATTTTTTTATTAGAGGGCAGATTTATAACTCCTCATTTTAAAATGTAAAGGTTTCAGCAATTGAGCATAACAATATGCCCCGTTCTTTGTTTTTGTGTCTCTAGTAATATAGCCTTATAGGAGATGTTTTTTTTGTTTTTGTACTTAATATGTCTGGATTACTTTATTCTGATTGGTCAATGGCAGCATTCTGCAGTCAAATATTTGTTTATAATGCATACATGACAAAAAGTATATAATTAACTGTTGTCTAAGGAAAGCAATATCTAGTTAAACAATAATGGCTCCAGAATAACATTTGAGAGCAGTGGCATTAGTGCTCTATTGATGGTGGTGCCAGCACCTGTTTTGCTTTTGCTGGGGGAAAATATATCATAAAGTTAATTTAATCATAAAATGACTATTGTTTTGCTTTAATAAGTGCAGTTACTAATAATTACATGCTTGTTTATTAGAAATTTTACAGTTAAGTACTGAGCTTGAAATTATATGCAGATAAAATGAACTTATATTAACAGTAATGTGCACACAAAAAAATGTTTATGGGGAAAATTGAAATTCTACTCTTAAATGTCCCATTGTTGTTCTATTGCATCACACTGAACTGACCGACAGCTTCAGTGATTATTAAAGGAGCTCTTTACTTGTTTTCTGTGTAATTCAGTCACAATTTGAAGAAAAGTATTTGTTTTTCATGAGACTTTGTGACTTTTCTCCATATATTATTAAGATGAATTGACTAATAATAAGCCAAAAAGTGCTCCTCTACTCACATCTACTGGTTATAGTGGTAATTTCATTTTTTTTTTTTATCTTAAAACTTTTTATTTTTTATTTTTTTTTAATTTTTTTTTACGAATCATTGCATTACAAATTAACATTAAAATCTGATAATATTTACAGCTTAAAAAGTGCCGGAAAAAGTGTGAAACACTTGAAAAGTGCTTGAATTTCACTCTTAAAAGGTGTGCAAACCCTTAGATAAATAAATAATATAAATAAAATATTATAACAACAACAACATTTGACTATTTCTGTGGATTAAAAAGCCCTCTATAACTTCTTCATTCATGACACAATGCTTCTGATCTGAAATCTATGGTAACAGAAATTCTGCGCTGTATTTTAATCCACTATAGATCTCGCTGCAATGTTATTAAGAAACAAAACGAAAAGTGCAGAGTACAGAATTCAAACTCTTTCTCACTGGATCTCCCAGTGCTTTGTTGTAAGATTGTATGGTTGGCTGATCAAAATCAGCTGATTCGACTCGTGGGTAAAACTGTTCTAAGCTCGTGTTGCGCTGTCTGTTATTGCTCCGAGCTGATAAACGGTTTGCGCTGTGCTGCTCACGAGTGCCACGGATTCATTTCATTTCACTTTTGTTTTGTTTGCCGTTTGAATTTGTTTCCCATATGCAACAGAAATGACAGCTCTTATCAACTGGACAACATAGTGGTCACTCTAACAAAATTTAGTTGCACCAGCTGGAAAAAAGTTTGCCAAATGCGACCATTTGATCACAGTCTAGGTCCCTGTATAATAGTTATTATATTTATGCCATCACTGTTTTCACTCATGCAGCTCAAGCATAAAACCATAGCTACCAGATCTCAGCTCTTGCTCTATTTATTTTATTCTTTTTTAGGGCTACATTGATTCACTTTATACAATTTTCGACCCACTTCAGCTGCTTGTATTCTGTGGGCTCATGTCTTGTCATTTAGCAGACATTCTCTGAAGTAAATCATTGAATATAAAGGCTTCTACTCTCTTGCTGATTTAGCAAGGTTGAGATTAAAGGAACCGCTCAGGTTCTGGATCCCCACATGATTGAACCTGCAATCTGACTGGATTAAATTAGTGGCTCTGTGGTAGATTGAAATGGATTTTTCTCCAATGCCAAAAGAGGGAGCTAGCGCTTCTTTTAATCAACCAAGTGCTTTCACAAGGCTAGATGCCAACATGTCAATCCGTTGTTTAGCATAGCACCACTCTTTATTTCCCTCCATTTTCCATTTTTTTGTTTCCTTTCCCCGTTATTACTCTCAGGTCATTTTCAATGTTAAAATGCTAATAGTGGGATTTACTTTATTGTGTCTACCCAGAGGCAACCTGAGAAAGTGCTTTGAATCTGTCTATCTATCTGTCTGTCTGTCTGTCTGTCTGTCTGTCTGTCCGTCCGTCCGTCCGTCCGTCCGTCCGTCCGTCCGTCCGTCCGTCCGTCCGTCCGTCTATCTATCTATCTATCTATCTATCTATCTATCTATCTATCTATCTATCTATCTACTTTAAAAAATGTAGTACAGATATTTGTCTCTGTAAAGCCAAATTGTCAATGGGTTGAACGTTATAATCCTCATGTTTGTCTTTCTCTGTGTAGGACCTGGGGAGACTGGAGAGTGATGTGAAGAGCCTCCATCAGTCCGTAGAGAGAGTGCAGGAGACTCTGGCCTCGCCTGATCTGGCTCGCCTCAGCCTTAGAGAACAGCTGGCTCAGAGACAGGTACACCCATCACTCTTACTAACTTCTGCTAACACCGCTTTTTTTGTTTTGTTCCTGATTTATCTAATGTACAGTGCCCTCCGATAATATTGGCAAAAAAATACTTTATGGTTTATGCTTAAAGGTGCACTTAGGTGCATGTAACTTTTCCGTCCGCTTGAGGTCACCTATTCAAAATAAAGGCGTAGTTTGATGATGCCAAGTTTGCGCGGAGAATCTTGGGACATGTGGTCTTCACCTCACAGCCGGTGGGAAAGAATCGTGATAAGACTCGGGCAGAAATCACGTTCATTGATGCGGTTATTAACGTTACTGCAGTATGAAGCAGAGCAGGACTGAGTGTTGAGGAGTTGAGCAAGGCCGCAGAAGCGATTGTTGATAAGATGAACAACATACGCATCTTGAGCAGCGGGACTTTTATTATGCCACAGTGGCCAGCATCATTTCCACTTATTTATCGGCTCATGAATATGAGGTAACGCAGCTCTGTTTATCATATCAGATACATTTGAGTGTGTTTAAAATGATGTTATGACGTTACCCTGTGCGTTCACTCTGCGGCTACAGTGACTCTTGTTCACACTGCTAAGAGTAAATCGCTTCTGCAGAATAAAACCGGAGACCGAGTGTAACGCAGATATGACGCCATTAACAGGCGACTCCCTCAGACCTCCCGGTTCATTGGTTAAAATAGCAATTTTCTCAAAATTTGGAAATAGTTGGAAACATTTGGGATATAGTAAGAACTCAAATGAACAAAATATATAACACTGGCCTTGTGGTTTTTGGATATTTTACTGCAAAAATACTACATAGTGCACCTTTAAAACAAGAATGAAAAAGGTTGACAACAATGTAGGAAAAAATTCCTTACTTCAAGATATATTTTTGGAAAACAAGTAACAAGTTTTGCTTCTCATATAAATGTATCTTGTTTTAATTTTTTTTTTACATATTTTTCCTGGAACACATATTAGAAACACTGATTAGTAATACAAAAACAACAACTTTTATTTCTGTGTACTGACACTAAAATCACATATGCAGATTTTATCTCTGGTTCCATCAAACTAATGTGGAATATTTGATGCTCAGCTCCTGTTGTCAGAGATGGAGGGACTCAAGCAGCAGGTTCAGACTATACAGATGTGTCAGAGCGCCCTCCGGCTGCCAGAGGACGTGATGGCAGCGTTACCGCTGTGTGTTACTGCACAGAGTCTGCAGCAAGAGAGCAGCCATCTCCAACACAATACCATTCAGCAGTGCAATATATTACAGGTAATCTTGAAAAGGAAAAAAGTCCAGGGTGCTCAGGGAGTTCAATGAAATGTTTGAAGGTGCTCTTTGGGATCGGGGATTGAAATTAATGTTGAACAAAGATGCAAATCCAAGGCACTCTTCTTCAAATTATTAGAAAGCCTTTATTTAACTGGCTATTTCATGGTAGAAAATTTAAAAGACAAGGGGGGTGAAAAACAACCCACGTGCAGCCCAAAAACAGCCTTCTTCACCCCCCTTGTCTTTTAATTTCTACTATGAAATAGCCAGTTAAATAAAGGCTTTCTAATAATTTGAAGAAGAGTGCCTTGGATTTGCATCTTTATATTACAGGTAACATATGGTTCCACTAGTGGGCACTAATGGTCTTTTTCATCCCGCTGCACATGTCTTAAAAGTACAGTAGCATTAACTATTTGTCCTAAATTGTGCTTGTTTTGACTAACATTAAAAATGGCCTTCAGGGGAAAAGATTAAATCTTTAGAAGTGTAAAATGTAGTGACTTCATTGTATCTGCATGGTTTCATATAGCACAGTCTTGGGATTCGACACTTGTGTTTTTAACGGCTCATTTAGCATCTCTCTTCACATTCCCCCAGGAGGCCATGGTGCAGTATGAGCAATATGAACAGGAAGTCAAGAACCTACAGAGACTTATTGAAGAGGCGCACCGTGTTATTCAGGACCGCCCTGTTGCCACAGGAAACATACAGGAGCTTCAGACACAGATACAACATCATGAGGTGAGGAAGGAAGGACATCCTACTTTCATATTTGCATATTTTCACAATTACAGATGCTTTTAAAACACTGGAATATTTAATGATCATTCCTGCTTTGTACATCAGTCAGTCAAACTCACAATTCATTGCAGGGATGATGTTGTCTTAGCTATTAGTCATTGCTTTGTTAGTTGACCCACATTGGACTGGAATGAGTCAGGCCATAAATTCCTAACATGTTCTCAATGGGTGTAAAGGTAGTTCTGCGATCTTTGACCTCAGTCTGTTTTGTCCTGAGTGACATCAAATGCTTTCTTTCTCTCACGCCCTTTTGCCCTGTTTCTTTACATTTGCACACACAAACACATTCACACGCATGAAGGCAAGTACGGCTACACGATACGGCTTGGTTGCGATTGTTAAGCGGCTCGGTTCACACGCTGCTCCACACAATCTCATCTCTGCATCTGCTTTGAGTTATTGCGTGATTTTCTGCCAACACAAAAGCTTTTGAAAATGAAGAAGTTAAGCCATAAATAAAAATATTAGTATTGTAATTTTACAGTTGTACTGTAAAATTTCTTGAACACTGTATTATTCCAAAAATAAGAGAATTATATTTTTCTAATAGTACTTCTGAAAAATAATATGAGATCTAAGACTTCTGTCTTATATTGATGGTCTGAGTTTAACATGTCAATAATTCCCCCCCTAAAATATGTGTCTATAAATACGCGTCAAAACGAATGTGCCAAGAACTACAGTGTGTTAGAGTGTAATGTTAGAAGATCACGAGCACAAAAAGATGCTTAAAAAAACACTAACGGTCATAGATAAGCGTACCGTCTAAGAGCCGCGTGACTGTCATGTTTGCGTGCCTCGCTGACGGGACCAAACTTCCCCCGTACGAGATTTTTAAATGTAAGACTGTACCCAGATTTCAAAACTAATAAGATTTCACTTCTACTGTTAATTAAATGTAGGTAGGCTACCTGGTCAGCACCATGAGATGGATAGTTATTATATCATTCAGATGGGCATCAGGATTTTATGATATGCCAAAAAGTGTTTGTACATTTGACCAGTATTTACCATACTATCAATAAAAAAAATTGTATATGAAAAATATGCAGTGTGAACATTTTTAAATAAAAGCATTTTCTTTAGTCATCTTATAATTAGGGTCATCTTATATTCGGAACAATACGGTACTCATTTTTTATTTTAAATAATAATAATTATTGTTATACAGTATATCCATTCTCCAAACAACTTGTCCTCTATAGGTCCCCAGAATGCTGTTGCCTATAATAATAATAATAATAATAATATGATGATGATAATAATAATAATAATTATAATAATAATACTTATTTTTATTTCTGTTGTTATTTTTAATCATATATATATATATATATATATATATATATATATATATATATATATAAAATATCAAAATTTTGGGAAAAAATCATGCAGCCCTACAAATTGCCATCACATTTAAAATTACAGTCATCTTTTTTTTATTCTAAAAATCCCAATTCTGTGATTTCTGTGTGGCCCTACAGGCAAGAGCTGTTTAAACATACCAAATAAAAATAAAGCTAAGCCTGTCCTGAGTCTCACGTCCCCGTGTTTTACTAGCACAGCTCAGTTTAGTCGGGCCGGCAGCTGTGCCTTTATGACCCAGGGTTATTTTCCTCTGCAGAGGCGAGTGCTGCAGCTGTAGCTCTCTCCCACATGACCTCATTATCAGAGACTGGCCTGTCTGTGTGTGTGTGTGTGTGTGTGTGTGTTTGTGAAAGAATGACAGTTAGAGAGACAGAATGACTGGAGGGGGGCTCTGCTCTGCAATGTGAGCCCCCTTCCTCCCCTATAAGTCTCTCGCTCGCGCCCGGTTCTTTTGTCTGTCAGGAAAACAGCTTCGGGATTGGTGGAATGCGAGGAAGTGAAGAGAAGGAAGAAAACCCTGTAACTGAGCTCATTTCCTGTTTCCGTGGTCTTTGTGTGTGTATGAGCGTGAGTTGGCCGGTTAGGGGGAGGGTGTTTTCTTCCTCGCTTAACTCCCCTCCCACTCCCTCCAGTTGGTCGAGCTCTGTGCCAATCACGTTCTCCGTTGCCCGAAGGCTTGGCTTGTCGGCCGTGTCCTACCTCTCTCTGATTGGCCGCGAGCTCAAAATGCCTCTGACGGAGCGATTGCTCGCCTGTGCTGTTTTTTCTACTGCAAAGAGACAGAGAGGGGGAATTTCTCAGCTCAGCCGGTGCCGCTCTCTGCATTAACTCCCTTTCCACTCCTCATCTATGGGACTTAATCCGGGACACGTTTATTTGGTCTTAACCCTGCTGCATGGACCTCAGTGGAATAATAATGTAATGTGTCATTGTGACAGGAACTGGCCCTGAAGATAAAAGGCTACCAGGAGCAGATCTCTGCCCTGAACTCCAAGTGTAAGATGTTGACTGTGAAAGCAAAGCATGCGACCATGCTGTTGACGGTCAGCGAGGTTGATGGCCTCTCCGACGGATTAGAGGAGCTGGAGGATGAGGAGGAAGAGATGCCCAAACACCCACCAACACACCCCTCTGTTGTCATGGTGAGTGATTTACTCTTGTACACATGTTAGGGCTGGGCGGGGTGCACTGGGTGCTCTTTTTTTCTGTCAGTCAGACAAGCATCCCATGGGTCTCTTGTTTCTCCCACAGGGTTGTATGTGCCTTTGCATTGTGTGTCCCTGCTGTTTGTGACTGAGACAGGAAACAGGATGAGGGTGTTAGTTGGCCTTGACTTTGTCAACATTATTAAGACATTTCGTTGCATCAGTATTTCAGCTCGAGCTCCAACTGTGTTGCTCAGCCCTTATAGACTTACAGAGAAAGGAGTGTAGCTTTTGCGGTACTTCAGCAGTCATTGTAGCAAGATCTAAATTTAGTCTAATGTTGGAGTGCTCCAGCGGTTCAGATTACTTCAGTTCGTGCAGGCAAGCACAATTCATTATCGGATGCAATCTTGTTGTATTTTTTTACAGTGAGTCTGTGCATATCCTCTGCCCCATTTCCTGACCCGGTTCATTCCTTCATCATGACGAGAGGTCTGTGAAGGGCTTAGTCATGGCTACTCTTAACAAATGTGGTCTGTCTGTAATTCTCTGGTGCCGCTTTGCGGGGTCTTCTTATTCAGCTTTTCTGCTTGAATCATTACTTCCTGTCAGATTCAGAGGGGGAAAGCATTACTGCAGAAGTTTGGGGTCAAGGAATTTAAGATTTCTGTTTCAAATAAATGCTCTTCTTTTGAGCTTTATATTCATCGGAAAATCCTTGACAATAGTATTGAGCAGCACAACAGGTTTCATCATTGGTAATAAAAAGAAATGTTGGTAACACTTCATTTTAAGGTTCAGTTATTAACTATTAACTAGTTGCGTATAAGCATGCTTATTACTAGGATATTGGCTGTTTATTAGTACTTATAAAGCACATATTAATGGATTATTCTGCTTGACCTTATTCTACATCCCTTAATCCTACCCAATACCTAAATTGAAATGCTACAAAAACTACCTTACTAACTATTAATAAGGTTAGGTTAGGTTATTGAGTTTATTGAGGCAAAAGTCATAGTTAATAGTGAAATGTGTTCCCATACTAAAGTGGTCCCGAAATGTTTATTTAGCGTCAAATCAGCATATTAGAATGATTTCTGAAGGATCATGTGACACTGAAAATTCAGCTTTGCCATCACAGGAATACACTACATATTAAATTGCAATAATATTTCATAATATCACTGTTTTTACTCTATATTTGATCACATAAATGCAGCCTTATTGAGCATGACTTAGTTCACCTAAAAAAGAAAATTCTGTCATTGATTTCTCACCCTCATGTCATTCCAAAAGAACACAAATCAAGATATTTTTGATGAAACATGAGAGCTCTCTGATCCCTCCATAAGCCGCGTTCCCACCGTGGGAACTTTACCTAGGAACTAGGGACTTTGGGGTGATATTTTGTGTGTTTCGACCGCAGGAACCAGGGTCTAAATAAAGTTCTGGGTAAAGATTTCCCCCTTATAATGTCCCTGCTTGCAAGGTAGTACTTTTTCAAAGTTCGGGAAATTTCAGGGATGGGACTTGGCCACTGAACATGCTGATTGGTTGAGTAAGAGTCGTTTGCTATTCAAATCAACAATGGAGTTTAAAAATACGGCCGACGATGAGGTTCAGGGTTTATTAAGTTTATTAGCGGATGACGAAATCCAGTGGGAACCTGAAAGACTCACGCGCAGGCCTACGCCACCGGACTAATCTCTGCGGTACTTTAGACCACGATGGAAACGCAGACAGCAGCAGGTCTGAGGGAAAAAGAGTTGCTGGGACAAATTGTTCTGGGTAATTTCGGTGGAAACGGGGCTATAGACAGCAGTTTATAATTAACACTTTCAATGCCCAGAAAGGTAGTAAAGACATTGTTAAAATAGTCCATGTGACTCCAGTATTTCAACCTTAATGTTATGGAACGACATGAGGACGAGGAATTTATGACAGAATTGTAATTTTTTGTTGAACAATCCCTTTAAAAAAATAAGTTTTAAAAAATCTTGCCGACCCCAAAGTTTTGAACGATAGTGGACTTTTTCCAACTCTGTAATATTCTTCCTCTGGGTTTTTTTTTCTTTCTTTCATGCTATACTCCTGTTTCACTTTCTTCCGTTTCTTCCTGTATCTCTTTGGCTCTTTAATTGTCAGATGACGGCAGGCCGTTGTCATACTCTCCTCTCCCCGGTCACAGAGGAGTCTGGTGAGGAGGGCACCAACAGCGAGGTCTCCTCTCCCCCCGCCTGCAGATCACCCTCACCTGGGCCTAACGCTGACACCTCTCAGGTATCCCATGGCTCTAACCCACACCTCACTAACACCTGCCAACCTTATCACATTTAATCAACTTATCCCTGATCAGCCACTAACCCACTTTAACTCGGTTTAAACTTAACCAATTGATTTCTTACTCTAGCCACTGTTCTGTTCTTGATTTAAATATGAATCTGGCTTTTCACACTGTGCTTAAACCTGGGTTAACGTCATTCTAAACACCGCTTTTTAACCCTGAAAAATATAGCTGTGACTATCAGTTTATGCTAAGGCGTTTATGACCTTACTCTGATAAAGAAAAATGGGTTAACGTGTTTACATGATCACTTGTATTGTCTTACATGATCACTTGTATTGTCGGTTTATTTAAACATAAACACTGACACTGCAAATATGCAAATAATTATGTTAACCCATGGTTTAGGAATGTACAGTGTGAAACCGCTGCTTTAGATGAATTTGTGAATATGGGCTGCTTTCCTTTCAATAAAATAATCCCACAACAAGAATGACAGCGATGAGAAAACTGTAAAGAAAGCATCTTATCATAGAGATGTGGATGTTTGCACAAGCTCTGCAATTCGACACTCCAGGAGTCACGTCATGTTTATTTATATACCGCTTTATACAATAGATTATTTTAAAGCAAGCCGTTTCACAGTATTATACATGGGGGAAAAGGTAGTGTCATTGTGCCTGGATTTTGTGTTGGTGCCTTATGTTTATATATCCTAGTCGGCACTCCACTTCAGGTCCAGAAGTCCGTTATCACCAGCATTGCTTTCTCTGATCAGGTCATTCCTCTTTCCACTTCAGTCACGAATCTGGGGGTCAGAATGGAATCACAGCTTACTTTTGAAGCGCACATCAAACACCTGTGTAAGACCTCCTTCTTCCACCTCAGAAACATTGCCAAACTTCGTCCCATTCTATCGCTGGCTGATGCGGAGAAGCTTGTCCATGCCTTTATCTCCTCCAGGCTGGACTACTGCAATGCGCTCCTTATTGGCATCCCTAGCAAAAATCTCCAGAGGCTGCAGTGTATTCAGAACAGCGCTGCTAGGATTCTCATGAGGGTGCGCAAATACGACCACATCACCCCCATTCTAAAATCACTCCACTGGCTTCCTGTGTCATTCAGGATCGAGTACAAGATCTCTCTCCTTACCCACCAGTGCATCCATGGTGATGCTCCCTCCTATCTCAAGGAACTCCTCACCACACAAACAGCCACTCGTAACCTCCGCTCTGTTTCGCTGTATCGCCTCAAAACTCCCACAGCCAATCTCCGTACTATGGGGGATCGGGCATTCTGCTCTTCAGCCCCCAGTCTGTGGAATGCTCTCCCTGACCACCTGCGGACTCCACAGACTATAGATACTTTTAAGCGTGGTCTTAAAACCCACCTTTTCAGCAGAGCTTTTAATTGACTTTTAATTGACTTGCTACTTGTTTAATTTATTTTATTTTATTTTTCGGTTTTATTTATTTATTGTTGTTGATTGTTTTGTTTTTGTTTTTAAATTCTGTAGCACTTTGAGATTTTGTTTAATATAAAGTGCATTATAAATAAAATTTATTATTATTATTATTATTATTATTATTATATATGGCAGTTGTTCATGAGGGGCTGCCGCTTTACTTTCGTTTTGTTGTTTATGTTTTATTTTGTCATTAAAGTTATGTTTAACATTCGCTGGTTCCCTGAACTTGAACTTTGTTACAGTGGGACTCTCTATTCTTGAGAT
This sequence comes from Pseudorasbora parva, assembly GCF_024679245.1. Classification (NCBI taxonomy): domain Eukaryota; kingdom Metazoa; phylum Chordata; class Actinopteri; order Cypriniformes; family Gobionidae; genus Pseudorasbora; species Pseudorasbora parva. The sequence goes on along the minus strand of NC_090186.1, from coordinate 4,991,197 downwards.
GCCGTTCTTGAGATGCAAGAGAAAACTACTTTATATCTGATTTCATTCTGACTGTTCAGCTATGTAATGAACAGTAGTTGACACACATTTGAACATGGCCTCAGGGAGTGACAAAGATGTTTAGGTTAGCACAGATTCATTGTGTGTTTAAGCATCTGGCAAACACACAGTTAACCACTTCAGTGTGTGAAAAAACTTGGCATAATATTGTTGCTAGGTTACATGTGCAACATCTAGAAAATGCAGACAGAAGCACACCTTAGTATCACTAATGTTTTGTTGTATTATAAAGGGGTCATGAATTGCATTGTTTTATTGTTTTATAATGTGTCCTGGGGTGCACTTATAATGTTAGTATTATTTTTACATCAAAAATTGCTGTGAGACTTCAGTGTAAACGCCCACTGATGTGATTTGCTGACGTCTTTGCATATAAAGTAGCTAGTATTACATGTGGAACAATCTCAAAAACTTTTAGCAAGTTTTTACTATTAGAGCTTTCAAGGTTAACTAACTGTGAAATGTGTTGATTATAGCATTATATTCAGATCTATGGCATTATATTCAGATCTATGGCTTTATATTCAGATCTATGACATTATATTCAGATCTATGGCATTATATTCAGATCTATGGCTTTATATTCAGATCTATGACATTATATTCAGATCTATGGCATTATATTCAGATCTATGGCATTATATTCAGATCTATGGCTTTATATTCAGATCTATGACATTATATTCAGATCTATGGCATTATATTCAGATCTATGGCATTATATTCAGATCTATAGCATTATATTCAGATCTATGGCATTATATTCAGATCTATGTCATTATATTCAGATCTATGGCTTTATATTCAGATCTATGACATTATATTCAGATCTATGGCATTATATTCAGTTCTATGGCATTATATTCAGCTCTATGGCATTATATTCAGATCTATGGCATTATATTCAGATCTATGGCATTATATTCAGATCTATGGCATTATATTCAGATCTATGGCATTATATTCAAATCTATGGCATTATATTCAGATCAATGACATTATATTCAGTTCTATGGCATTATATTTAGATCTATGGCATTATATTCAAATCTATGGCATTATATTCAGATCTATGGCATTATATTCAGATCTATGGCTTTATATTCAGATCTATGACATTATATTCAGATCTATGGCATTATATTCAGATCTATGGCTTTATATTCAGATCTATGACATTATATTCAGATCTATGGCATTATATTCAGATCTATGGCTTTATATTCAGCTCTATGACATTATATTCAGATCTATGGCATTATATTCAGATCTATGGCATTATATTCAGATCTATAGCATTATATTCAGATCTATGGCATTATATTCAGATCTATGTCATTATATTCAGATCTATGGCTTTATATTCAAATCTATGACATTATATTCAGATCTATGGCATTATATTCAGCTCTATGGCATTATATTCAGATCTATGGCATTATATTCAGATCTATGGCATTATATTCAGATCTATAGCATTATATTCAGATCTATGGCATTATATTCAGATCTGTGGCATTATATTCAGATCTATGGCATTATATTCAGATCTATGGCATTATATTCAGATCTATAGCATTATATTCAGATCTATGGCATTATATTCAGATCTGTGGCATTATATTCAGATAGTAAAAGGTTGCAGTGATGATCATTGTGGCCGATCACAGACATGTTGAGCTCATGAATGCTGTGATCTCGTCATTACAACTCGATTTCTGCTCACTAACGAATGCTTTCCTCATAACTAACAGTGCAAACACAATGGAAATGAGATTCGTTGATTATTACGGGAGTTTTGTCACGAGCCCAGAACTCAGTCACTGATAAACTCATAAACTTTGATTGACAGCTCCAGCGATTGTAAAGGGAGCGTCTTTGATCTCTTTCTATATATAATTTAATCACAGTTTAAATAACAGATTATTTTCATTCTACTAAGAGAAACAAAGTAAATTTGAGCGTTTAGTCGTTGGTTTGATTTACTGACACAGACAAAGAACATCTGACTGTACATGAATCATTACATCTCAGAAATCACTGGTCTCAGATCAGACATTATTAACACGGTTACTGACATGTTGTGGCGTTACTGTCGAGTCTGTATCGTAAAAGTCTGTTTGCAAAGCTTGAGCTGAAACTGGGACTGATTTCCCAAAGAATCCGCAGTGAAATGTTGCGAACACAAATAAATAATGCTCCACTGAGACGTTCACATTGATGAAAATAAATAAGCACATTCCTAGCATTAGGATCCTTTGGAAGGGAATGTTATTTGTAGTCCATCCTGTATCGCTCTTCTCTCCTCGTCATCTCACTAACACTCCAGTGGGCGGGGCTAAAGTGATGATGATGTAGTGGGCAGGGCTAAAGTGATATAATTAAGTGGGTGGGGCTAGAGTGATGATGTTGAAGTGGGCAGGGCTAAAGTGATGATGATGAAGTGGGCGTTGATCTTTCTCCATCTATTACAGGCTAATTCCACAACAAGTCGTTCTCTGGGCTTGGTTACAATAAAAGCTGTTTTTGGATTAACAAGGAAGTTTTCAGTTCTGAAACTCACAGGATATTCTTAAAGTATGATGACCTCTCATATGTCAAAAATTGAGGAAAATTTGATTTCTCAGTTCATGACCACTTTAAGAGAACCAGCACAGTTATTTTATTTGTGCATTCATACACAAACTTTCAGACACACTCATTGGCGTAATTTCATGTCTTTTGTAGGGTTCGGGACGAGCTCCTTTAAGTAGAGCTCCATTACAGGAGCTGTATGACCCCTCCATGGATTCTGCAGCCTCAGCTAACCTGGACGACCTACAGCGCTCATGGGAGACTTTGAAGAATGTGGTAAATATCCATAGATGCATCTTACATCACAAAATCCAAATCACTTCTTCATACGTTGGTTAGCATATATATTTTATTTTTTACAGATCAGTGAGAAGCAGAAGAGCCTATATGAAGCTCTGGAGAGGCAGCAGCACTATCAGGAGACCCTGCAATCTGTCTCCACAAAGATGGAGTCCATTGAGACCGCACTAAATGAGGGCTTAGAGCCAAGCAAGAGTCCTGAGAGCCAGATGGCCGCCCACCAGGTGAGAGGGACAGCGGATCAGATGAAGCAAGATGACCGCAGTAAAGCTAGATCACATAAAAACTCAAGCTGGAGTTACCCTCTAGATTACCAACTTCTCCTATGTCTAAAACTAATCTCTTAATTAGAAGTAGCTTCATTTCAATTGGCATGTAGCCTTTAATATAGAAGCAATTTCCTGACTGGTGGTTTTTCTTCAGGCTCTGATGGATGAGATCCTAATGCTCCAGGATGAGATCAGTGCTCTGCAGGCTTGCTTCGCTCAGGAACTGCAGTTGGACGAGGACAGTTTGGAGGCAGATGCCGGAGACCAGCTGGCCCTGCAGTCAACCCTCACTGTACTGGGAGAGCGCATGGCCACCATCCACATGAAGGCCTCCGGAAAGAGACAGCTTCTGGAGGTGAGCAGGAATAATATCATGCAGAGTAATGGTGACGGCTGATTTATAATGGCAGAAAATCTGTATTGTCCGATAAAAAAAAGGATTGTATAAGATTATTTGTTGTTTAGCACATGCTGGTCATTTTGAAATGTCATGTGTTTCCTAGTAGTTATTTTTGTCTTTTGATTTAACTACAACCCTCTACGCACACCTTGGCAATTGAATCGGCATTGGGCTGATATACTATTTGATATGTATGTATGTATTTATGTATTTATATATATTCACACCGATCAGGCCTAATACTGATTATCTCTTCATCACGGCACCTGCACATATATATAGATGATTCCACCAAATCAGCTTATCTTTGTGGACTGGCACAGCTTTTTAAATAACTGAACGTACACTCGTAACATCAGTCAATCAAGCATTATATTATGATGTTATGATAATCAAGCACTATTTAATGATAGGACTTTAGTAATTATAACTATAACTTGGTAACCATGAATGAATGCATATTTGTCATTTTAACCGAACTTATGACTGGTGGTGGTGCTTAAGATATTGTTGGTCATTCAGTGTTTCTGTAAAGAAAATGGATAATAGTAATTATTATTAAAAGATATTAATAATACAACTAATTCTACTACTAATAACAATATACAACACACTAAGGATTGACGATTTGCTGGGTTCATGCATATTAGTCATGTTGTCAGTGGTCGCTTGAACTGATTTGCTGAAATCAAAACAATAGATAATTAATAGATGAGCGCCAGCCAATGAGATTGTCGTTTGTGCATTAGCTCCGCCCACTATCGGAGAAACGTTTTTCTTAAAAGCTGAATAATTCCAAATGAACTCCATTATTCTGACAGGAAAATGCTAGAAAATAATATAAGTTAAATATAATATAAGTTAAATATAAATATGTCGATTCTGTGGTATTTTAGACTCTCACAGATAGCTTGACAGAGAGCGAAACTCTCAAGCGCTCAGTCAGTGTTCAGAAAGTGAAAATATATATGCTAAATTTATACTTAGCCTCTAACACACACACACACACACACACACACAGGCGAGTAAATTCTAAGAATGTATTAGCCAATAGTTAATGATAGATATTATTCAGTTGCATTTTCAAATAATTTACTCGCATTGTAGAGGGCTGAACTATTTGCATCTCTCTCTGATTAAAACCACTAATTGCAGATCATAAACCAAATGACAGACAAGCCTAAACAAATTCCCAGGAAGCTTAATTAAAGAGAGAAAGAATAGTTCTGGTAGGATGCTTTCACACTTGCTTTGCAGCAATGGCAACAGTGTGAGTTTTAGTGTTTAGTGTAGGTTTCCTACTTTACACAGACTTATTTGACTTAATTGACTTATTTGACCCTTGCTTTTTGCATATTGAATTTTGTGCATTCATTCTCTGACCCACAGGAGCGATTGAGCGAGCAGTTAGAAGAACAGAGGCAGGAACAAGCGCTACAGCGCTACCATAGTGAAGCAGAGGAGCTTGACAACTGGCTGCTCAGCACACGTGCCACACTGAGCTCCGCTCTACAGCCACACCCACAGGACATGGACATGGAGGAACAGCTGACTGACTGCCAGGTGAGAGACCAGGGCTGGGAAACATAAGACAAAAACATGCCACAATATTCTTACATTTTGCTTGACAACAGTATGCATCATGAAATACATAATTTTTATGGGAAAATGATTCGCTAAAATGAATAACTGGAAGTACTTTGAAGTACTGAAAATGTGCACGACAAAGAAAACTTTCAATAGACAAATATTTATAAAAATATTGATTATTTGTTTAATCTGCCCTGTAGTGTATTTTCAAAGCAAACAATGAGGCTTCTCTCTCTTTGGGTTGAAGAAGCATTTATTTCATTAGTTTCAGAACACTTGTTGAGCACTTTTTGAAAAGCCAGTTCTGAGTTGTTATTGTTTTGGGGAATCTGTAAAATTCATTATAGATTTTCTCTGGCATGAAAGCAGTCGATTCATTAGTGGCTGACCATCCCGGAGTCACTAGAGTGGGCTGCAGTTAATCTACTTAGCTGTGATGGTTTTGTCCCGTTCTGTTGGTCATTAGGATTAGGGGCTTCTTTTTCCCTGCAGTCCTGGGACGTCCCACAGTGAATGTCTGCTTTTCTTCTAGGAGACACACACACACACACACACACACACACACGTTTCTTTTGTGTTGTGATTAGAGGGCTGTAGGGATCAAGTTAACCTTTAACCTGAGAGTTAGACTCTTTGTGGTAAGTCAGGGTGGCTCTGACCTTTAGCTCAGTTTAGATCTTTCTAGTGAATGTCACAGGTTGTGACAGGCTGCATTCAGTTCCAGCTCCCCTGCAGGCCCGTCCCAGCAATCCTGATCTATTCAAAATGTTGCCTTTTTTGTTTTAATTCTTATTAGTACACTAAATTCTCTGGACTAGTGTGCATGTAGTATGGTAGAGATCTCGATGTCTGAAGACTCGGTTAAGCAGCTTAAGAAGATTATCAGTCACTGCATACACACGTCTCCTGTGTACGTATTTTTTCACACACCTTCTGTTGTTTTTGCATGCAAGGTGACACATATCTGACAAAAAACTAATCCACAACTTCATCTTCATGGTTAACTCATCTGAAAGTTTTGTTAATTGAATTTCTAGCTACTTAGCTATTTGAAAGGTAGCACCCAAAATAGGACTTTGTTAGTTTATTTGTTTATTTTCGAACATGAGAGAAATAAAAATACAATAATGTTCAGACATTTTTAAAAGAAACAAGTAAAGATGAAAGAGAAAAAAATACAACAATAATAAAAAAATAATAATAATAATAAAAGAAAAAATAGGTTCATTCTGTCTCATGAACAAAAAAAGGAGTAGGAAGAAGTAAAACTTATATACTCCTACCCATTTAATTATTATTTTTCTTTAAGTTTGTCTTAAGATAACAAAGAAATGTTACCAAACCTGAATCCGTAATGTTAATTTAAAGTGATTAATGTCTAATTAAATGTAATCAAAAGTGTTTGACCTAAAGGGGTCATGAACTGCATTGTTTTATTGTTTTATAATGTTTCCTGTGGTGTACTTATAATGTTAGTATGATTTTAACATCAAACATTTTCATAGACACATTTTTATTTAGAAATAAAAGGCATTTTAGCTGATTTTATCGTCTGATCTGAATGCTCTGTTTAAAGGGGCGTGTCTACTGTGAGACTTCAGTGTAAACGCCCACTGCTTTGATTGGCTGACATCTTTGCATATGAAGTAGCTAGTATTACATGTTTAACTCTCTCTTGAAAACTTTTAGCATGTTATTACTATTGCAGCTCTCAAGGTTAACTAATCGTGAAAAGTGTTGATTATAGCATTATATTTAGATCTATAGCATTATATTTAGATCGTTAAAGGTTGCAGTGCTGATCATTGTAGCCGATCACAGACATGTTGAGCTCATGAATGCTGTGTCTAAAGTTGTGATGATGAAGTAGGTGTTGATCTTCTTCTGCAGAGGCGATCTTTCTCCATCTATTACAGGCTCGTTCTCTGGGCTTGGTTACAATATTCTTATGGCATGATGACCTCTTATGTCAAAAGCTCTAGGAAAATTTGATTTCTCAGTTCATGATGACTTTTATTTTAATAGCGCAAACAATCCTAAAATATAAATCACATTACTGAATCATTTAATCTTGTAATCTTCTGATCTAGAACATGTTACTGGAGATCGAGCAGAAGGTGCTGTGTCTGTCTGAGCTGTCAGTGCACAGTGAGAGTTTGCTGATGGAGGGGAAGGCCGGTACACGGGGCGACGCTGAGCAGCTCTCCGTCAAACTACACTGCCTCAAATCCAGCCTGCTGGAGCTACAGCGCATCCTCCAAGACAAGCAGACCCACATCCAGGTATGCTGCAATTTCTCAAAGTAACGTTCACTGACAAAAGAGCTGCCCATGATGCTGTAATTGAGTAGAATTCGAGAAAACGCCAACGGTCTGAATACTAAGCTTTTGCCCAAACACACACCACTAAAAACACATCCTCGCCTCAATGGTTGCATTGTGAACAGCGGTACAGAAGAATGCCAAGCGCTGTTCATTGTTGTGAAAGATGTTCCACTGCTCTCCAGCAACATCCATCTGAAACAAAGACCTTTTACAAATTGTGGGGCAAGTCTGGAATTTTCACCCAGCTCCAAATGAGACTTGCTGGTGACGTGTTAACCTGGTGGAGGCTGATTTGGGTCCATGTCCTCATGACTGACCTTTAACCTCTACTTACTGAAAATATGTTTTACCTTTACTGTGTGTGTGTGTGTGTGTGTGTGTGTGTGTGTGTGTGTGTGTGTGTGTGTGTGTGTGTGTGTGTGTGTGTGTGTTCATGTTTTCTGTCCCAGTGGGGACTTCAACCTGAATGCACACAGACTCATGGGGACTTGTGAGAAAACAAGCTTATAAATAATACAGAATGTTTTTTTGAAAATGTAAAAATGCATTTTTGTGTGATGGGTAGGTTTGAGTTTGTGTGTGTGTTTGTGAGAGAGAGAGAGAGAGAGAGAGAGAGAGAGAGAGAGAGAGAGAGAGAGAGAGAGAGAGAGAGAGAAAGAGAGAGAGAGAAAGAGAGAGAGAGAAAGAGAGAGAGAGAGAGAGAGAGAGATGGGTTGTGGTAGGTTTAGGGGTTGTGTGTGTGTGTGTGTATGGGTAGGTTTATTGTTTGGACACCTTCTATTTAAATTAATGGGTAATACAAACTACTACTTAACTTAATTTTACTAAACATATATTTGAATATTAGATGTAATATTTTTTGTGAAGGAAATAATAAAATCAAAGCTTTTACTTAATACTTTTTTATATAATTAAAAAATGTAATTACCAACAACTTTGTCATACATCAACATCTGTAACTGATTTCTGTGTCTTTATTTAAGGGGTCACTTCAGGAGCAGGAGGACACTGAATCAGACTCGTCTCTGTCTCAGAGCCCTAATATGCTGGACTGGCTCAGTCAGGCACGATCCACACGCAACCAGCAGCATCAGGACACAGTGCAAAGACAGAGGGTAATCAGTCAGACTACTGTTGATCTATACCATGATATCAATAAATTTAAAGGGTTAGTTCACCCAAAAATGAAAATTATTTCACCCTCATGTCGTTGGACACCTGTAACACCTTCGTTCATCTTCAGAACACAAATGAAGATATTTTTGTTGAAAGCTGATGGCTGAGAAAGGCTTCAGAAAGGCCTCCATTGGCATTCAGTACATTTCCACTGACCCACTCCCAAGACCCATAAAGGCACTAAAGACGTCGATACAAAGTCCATCTCACTACAGTGGCTGTACAATAATTTTACAATGTGATGAGAATAGTTATTGTGCGCACAAAAAATCAAAATAACGACTTTATCCACCAAGTTATTGACGTGAACTCAAACTTCTGAGACCTACACGGAAGACAATAACTTGGCGGATAAAGTCATTTTTTTAAATAAAAAAATTCGCACAAAAACTATTTTCGTCGCTTGGTAAAATTATTGTACAGCCACTGTGGTGAGATGGACTTTGTATCGACGTCTTTAGTGCCTTTATGGGTCTTGTGAGTGGGTCAGTGGAAATGTACTGAATGCCAATGGAGGCCTTTCTGAAGCCTTTCTCAGCCATCAGCTTTCAACAAAAATATCTTCATTTGTGTTCTGAAGATGAACGAAGGTGTTACAGGTGTCCAACGACATGAGGGTGAGTAATTAATGAAAAAATTTTCATTTTTGGGTGAACTAACCCTTTACCTAGCATATTATACACTGTCTTTAGAAATAGTTGCACCTGATTGAGCAGGACTGGATTCAGATTTTTGAAATCGGCTCTTGTATATAATGCAGGAATTAGAGGAGCAGCTTGGGGAACAGAAGAAGTTACTGCAGTCTGTAGCATCTAGAGGGGAGGAGATTCTCTCACAGAGAACAACACCTAATGGAGAGAGGTAGGCCCTTCTCACTGTCCATCATCTTCACGTTTACATCTTTCTCTAGCACACTACAACTGCTCCTCAACAAACAAGGCTTACCAATTTAACACATTATTTGGTGCGATAAAATATTGCATGGCTAAAAATAATTGCTAAAAAAGAAGCAGAAACAAGTGATCTCATGTAATCATATGCATATGTAAATTAACGCAATCATCAACAATATATAGAAGCAGCCTAATTTTACAGATTGAAGTGTTGACACAGGAAGTGGTTAGGACTGTGAAGCTTTGGGGTGTTGATGAGCTCGATCTGTGTTTTGATCATCATTCTGAATCTGATCCAGATGTAGTCTTTGACAAACACAAGATTTTCTCAGCTTTTTGCTCAATGTTTTTTTTTTTTTTTTTTTAAACTCACGGTTACACTTTATTTTAAGGTGTCATTGTTAGTACTGAGGAATATTAAGTGACTACATGTACTTACTGTAAGGTTTGGATTAGGGTTTGGTTGAGCGTTAGTTGCATATAATTATGCATAATTTATAGTTATTACTATAGTAACTATTAGGGCCGGGTAAAAAATTGGATCTCTCAAAGTTAATTGATACTCATTTTTATGAAGTGATATCGATTCTTAAATCCTCAAATCGGTTAGTCATCCTGATTTCAGATGATGAATGAACTAATCATATAGCACGCCTCCCATCCAACCAATTGCAATAATCTTTGTGCTTTGTTACTATTGATATGAAACAAAGTCTCAGGTTTCAAATTACGTCCATTTATTATGAAATTCAAAAACATAAATACTGTAAAATTGTAAATATTTTTTGACAACAGTAGTAAATAAAAAAACTCTGCACTATAAACCAAGAGCAAAGAATAACCCCTCCACAGTATTGGGTAGTGAACCAGCCGTCTTCGCACTGGGAGCCGATACGACTAGTGAACATTTCATGGTTCTTTTATAGTCTTGACTTCTCCCAACCAGAAAAGAAACCCTTATTCACCGTTTCACCGCCTTACAATCACAGCAGCTCATGATTCATACAACCGCCATTGTGGACCTGACATTCCTTCACACTGTAGGCCTTAAATCCCACTCAAACAAAAGCTTACGTTCATATTCTTAGCAAATATTGATGATATAGAGGGGATTCATTTTGATTTGACTACTAATTGTCATATAATGTTAGTAGTTTTAAAAAACGTTTTAATTGATACATTAAAGACAAGTGTATACAGCACAGACTCATAATGAGCTTCTTTCTTCACTGTTTGTAGTTCTCCTGCTGACCTTTCTGAAGGGGTTGAGGGTCAATGGCTGGAGAGCATGAGCACAAAGGATCAAATGAGAGTCAAATGGGAGAACCTGGGCAAAGACCTTAACAACAAACTACAGCTGTCACTAAACACGATGGATCAGGCACAATGTCACACGGTACATAATCAACTTCAACACTTGTTGACATGTTAGATGTTTGAGGATAGACTGTGTTCCAGTGCCCTCCACTAATATTGGCACTCTTGGTAAATATAAGCAAAGACGGCTGTGAAAATAAATCTGCATTGTTTATCCTTTTGATCTTTCAATCAAAACATTCACAAAATTCTGACCTTTCATTCAAGTAAAACAATTAAAAGTGGTAAGAAACTCACATTATAAAATAGTATTTTGTTGGCCACAATCATTGGCACGCCTAAGTGTAATATCTCTGAAGTTTATTCCCATTCATATTTTTGTTTTAGCACACCAGGGTGACTATGAGCATGAAATTGTCCAGCCTTGACTTCCTGTTCCACAGGAGTATAAATATAAGGAAACATAAATGTTGTGCTGCAAAAGATGGTACTGTGGTCAGATCAAACTACAAAAAGAGCTTTTGGCACAAACACACCAGATGGCTTTGGTGCAAACAGGGATCAAAAGTCCCCCATGGCCACGGTTAAACACACCGCTGGATCTTTAATGTTGTGGGTCTGTTTTTTTGCTGGAGGTCCTGGACATCTTGTTCAGATTCATGGTATCATGGATTCTAGCAAATACCAACAGATAAAAAATCAAAACCTGACGCTTCTGCTAGAAATCTGATAATGGGCCGTGGTTGGATCTTCCATCAGGACAATGATCCAAAACAAACATCAGAATCAACACAAAAATGTGTGACTGAGCACAAAATGAAATGATTGCCTTATTTATTTCGTAATTTTTTATTTTCAATATTTTCCCTCCACTTTCAATTGTTTTACTTCAATTAAAGGTTAGGATTTTGTGAGTTTTCTTAATGAAAGATCAAAAGGAATAACAATACAGATTTATTTTCACAGCCGCCTTTGCTCATATTTACAAAGGGTGCCAATATTAGTGGAGGGACTGTATATCTGATCAGTTCCCTCTAACTCACCCCGATGTGGACTAGTGAGTAGATGAGTTTACCTGTTTGGTGTAACAACGTATAATGTCCCGTAATACCTATGTAGTCCCATTTAGCCACTTGTTAGCAACCACCTTAAACAAATGAAAGCATTTCCGAATATCCCTGCAGCACTAATTTCTTGTTCCCTAAAGAAAAACACAAAAAGCTGCCTCTGAGCTCTTAATAAATAAGCCATCCTCTCTCTCTCTTAGCTATACCAGCCAGTGTCCAGTCCCTGTGGACTTTTCAGAGGGGAGCAACTGAGTCAGGATATCCTGTCACCCAGAAGTCTGTTTGAAGGCTTCAGCCAAGACCTGGAGGATTTGCCTCAGGTACTGCCACTGAACAGTTTAACATGATGTTAAATGGCACCAGGATGTTGTAATACTATAACTAGTAAGGATTTATTTTCAGCCATCCGTTCTTTTATGTCCTCCGCACAGGGGGCTGCTGACAATAAGCGTGCTCACGCACTGGAAAGGGCTCTCTATGAGGCGGTGTCCTCCGCTTCCTCTTGGCTAGACAATGCGGAGAATGAACTCGTATCTGGCCCAGTATTATTATCCGATGACTCTGAGACTCACCTGGGCCACCTAGAGGTCAGACATGGTCATTTTATGAGGTATTTTTGTTATAAGAAACACTTTTCTGCATTATATCTTTTCTGCTTTTGTCTTTTCAGGGTTTGGGAAAGGAGGTAAAGAATGTCAGCGAGGAGGTTTGTAAATGTCGGGATGTGCTCGGAGGGACAGAGCGACTATGGGATGAATGTGGAGAAAGTGTTTTGGTTGAGGAGGTGTTAGATGGTTTGGAGAGGAGACTAAAGCTGCTGGACGCAGTGCTGGAACAGCGATGTGACAGCATGAAAGAGAAGCTGCAGGAGCTCGCGGTTTTCCAGGTATGTGTCACGTATCTGGTTATTTTTACTCAATATATTGTCTCACAAATGCATGTTCCTCTTTGTATATTCCACAGACTGAGTTGAGACTGTTGCTGACGGCGCTCAGTGACTCAAAGTACCAGCTTTTGCAGAAAATGAATGCAGCTATGGATCGGCCCGCTTCTAAACAAATGGAGGTCAGACACACATTCAGAATGATGAAAATGTTTGCATGACCCCAAGCAATACTTTGTTAATTGACTTAATGTAATTTCAATGTAAGCAGATTCTAGCAGAAGCGGAGGACAGTCTGAGAGAATTTGAACAGAAAGTTTCTGAGATGAGAAGCAGAGGAGAGACCCTGCAGCCCAGTCAGCTCTGCACTCAAGAGCTGCTGAAACTACAGGTACACACTCTTCTGTCTCTCTCCAGCAATTACAGATGCTGGTTTCACTTTCCACTTGACGCTGTGTTCTGCTGTGCAGGATGCTTATGAAGTTCTGGTGGAGATGGTGGGATCCAAACGGAGTGGGCTGAATCAGAGTTTGGTTCTGAAGGCTCAGTATGAGAGAGCTCTGCAAGACCTGGTAGATCTGGTAGACACTGCCCAAGACAAAATGGCTGCCGATCAAAAGATGAAAGTGGGATCAGTGATTGAGGTTCAGATCCTCCTAGACAAACACAAGGTATAACAGCCTCGTTTTGGGGTTAACTCTTTCCCCGCCAGCGTTAAACAAAAAGTTGCCAGCCATTTTCACAAAAATGTCATGCCCCCCAGAATATTTTGTTGTATGAGTATCTGAACATACAATGAGAAATAACAGACCCTCTGCCTTTAAACCTGTTTTATTCTTTCTTCATGCATTAATTTTAACCAACACTTGAATGTGGGTAAGTTTCAAAAAAAGCGACATTCTGAGAAAATTAAGTTTTTGTCAAAGACTACATCTGGATAAGATTCAGAGAGATGATCAAAACACAGGATTAAATGGAGTCCATAAACACCCCCAAATCTTCACAGTCCTGTAGCTCGTCCTGGGGTGACTTTTCATTCAGTAAAATAAGTCAGTTTTGATTTATTTGCTGTTTAATGTTATATGCATATTGCTTGTTTCTGCATCTTCTTCGCCTGTGTTTTAATCAGGAGATTCTCTACTCTTTCAGAAGATGTTTCATAGCCCCCTAGTGCAGGGGTTTTCAAAATGGGGTCCGGGGATCCCTAGGGGGCCGCAAGAGAGTAACAGGGGATCCGTGGAAAAGTCTAGAAAAAAAAAAAAATTAGATTAGATTAAGAAGAAAAAGACGTGTTTTGCTGTATACATAAAAATGTTGTATCGTATCAGGGTTTCGTCCAGACGGATACGCCGTTTTGGGAGCCTGAAACCGGGTCCCAGAGCGGATAAATTTGAAAACAACACAACGACTTTTCCTGTGTACGTGTACAGCCAATCCGTATATTCTGTGAAACGATGATATCATTACCCCAAGTCTGGAGGTTTATGCACATGCTCCAAGTCTCTGTGGCAGAATTATAGCGCCACATACTGGTCTGGCATGTAAACTACATCGTTTAGAGTCTGGTTCAGTGGGTTCGTGTGTACGCAGATATTTCTCGTGACGAGGAAAAAAAAGATTGGATAGGGAAAGCTCTGGCTGCGTGTGGATGTGGCCTAAAATAAATGAGTAAAACAATAAATAAATGAAAAAAGGTCTGTTATTAATCTGTTAATTAAAATAAATTAAATTAGATTAAAATTAATACAATTTAAAATTATTAATATAAATGCATAGAAATTAGATTAAAATTAAATAAACAATAAATAAATAATGCATATAACAATAGCCTACATTACTAGATTGAGTAGAACAAAATATTTAATAATGTAACTGAAACTAATTTTTGTGAATAAATTGAGTGTTTATAATAGACTGATGAAATTTTAGGGTGGGGGTCCCTAACACAGGGACTCTCATATTTGGGGGTCCGTGGTATCTTAAAAACCCATGTCTAGTGTTGGTGGGAAAAGAGTTTATATGTTTTTATGATTATTTATATAAGCATGTGTAGGGACATCTGTGGGCAAAATATTACCTGAAGGTCACCATATGCCACCTTTTTTGAATATATCCAATCACTACCAGTGTTGGGAAAAATTCAGTATCTAAGATTTGGCCCATCTAATTATGCCTGTTTATTAGGCAAAATATACAAAGCTATACACATATAAAAGTTACAATCTTTCTCTTCCAGGAAAACTAAAAAAACTAAATATTGATGACTCGTGTCTCGTCCAATCAAATGCTCTCTAGAATGAGAATGTCCTTCTCATCAAGACCATGTATTTCTGATTAGCAGTAGTAAACAGAAAACAGATATTTTTTAAATTGTAATAATATTTAATACTTTTACAGTTTTTACTGTATCACTGATTAAGGAAATGCAGCCTTGGTGAGCATAAGACACTTTTGTTCTTAAATCTCTCATCACATGCAGTCAAATTCTCTCATGAACATGAACTACTTTCTGAAATAATTGATTATATAGTGATGTTTGGTTCCCTTTTATATTTTCTTCCTGCAGGAGTTTTTCCAGGGGCTAGAAACGCATGTTGTCCTGACACAGGCCTTCTTCAGGCAGGTCAGTGGGTTGTTGGTGCAGCGGGAGGTCCAGAGTCTGGAGGAAACTGTGGCTCAGGCCCAGGCTGTACTTAAACAGGCTCACAAACGCGGAGTGGAGCTGGAGGGCATCTTGGAGGTTGTGTGGATTTGTGTTTCTATACAGAATAGATGCAGATTGTTATATCTGTGCATATGGAGTGAATAGCTGTGTTTTGTGGCATCAGTGGTGGAGCAGGTTGGTGGGGGACTATCAGGCCGTGTACAGGCAGCTGGAGGCCGTGGAAAGCAGCATCCCCAGTGTAGGCCTGGTGGAAGAGACGGAGGACCGACTGAGGGAGAGAATTGCTCTATACCAGGTACAACTCTATCACATTTTATGTACTTTATTTGATTCCACATTACAAGTCATTTTCATTAGGAATCAATTTTTTTGCAAATTGCATCTCTGTCCTAAGTTGAGACACTCGCACAATGTCCCCCTTCTTTTAATGCACCTTAGACACTACACACAACATAAAAAAAAAAAAAACAGTATAGGGACTGAAAAGATGTGGGGGGAGGATTAGCTTATATTATTATTATACTATGTGAAATTTATTGACCCATTGAAAGTGGTGACAATGATAAATATTACATAGGAAAAAAAAAAAAAAAAAAAAAAAAAAAGGGGACACTGATTATTACAATGATGATGGTATGATGATGATAAGTGATGGTAGTGATAATATAATAAATAACAAATTTGTAATTTTGCTTATGAATACACACCCACACCTACACTCACCCACACACACCTTATACATTAACACACTTTTATCTCACTTCTAGAATTATGTAATTACTCGATTGTCAATTACTGCACTATTGTGGTTTGTATGTCTGTATGTCAATAAAAAATAAAATAAAAAAAAGGAATCAATTTTTTTGAATGATCTAACAGATTAAAACACAGCAGCACATTGTCATGGATTATGCAGTTTTAAGGATACAGGAAACATCGCCTCTTCCAGATAAACATGCTTCCTATAGTAGCTGAGATTGAGCCATACTTAGCCAACTGTTTGGCCCCTGTTTTAGAAATCCCTCCAATGCGAAGTCCACGGATCGCCAGCCTGTGCACATGACCTAAACTACCAAACACTAGCACAATGAGCTGGCATTTTACACACTTGCCAGCACGGTTACACCATAAAATCAATATAACGCCAACCATCATTTTACATTACAGACATTACATATATTGCATTAATTGTGCAGTATTAGAAATCAAAATGAGTGTCAGGAATTTAAATTGAATCTAAAGTAAAAAACTGATGTGAATTTGAATGTTAGAAAGTAAAATAATATTTCTTTATTAATGAAATATTTAATTTTGATACATTTTTACTTATAAAAAAAACTCTGATCCCAGTGGTAGACTGGTAGTGTACATTACGAATGCTAGAAGATTTGAAAACAAGGTAAATATAAAATTAACTAATCTCACTCTCTGTAGCGTCTGAAGGCCGGTCTGTCTGAGCGGCAGCAGCAGTTGTATAAGTTATTGGAGGATGAGAAGAGGTTGCTTTTACATGTGTCTTGCTCAGAGCTGGAAACTCAGCTCAATCAGCTGGGAGACCACTGGCTCAGCACCACCACCAAAATCAATAAAGAGCTGCACCGCTTGGACTCCACCCTCAAACACTGGATCAGGTCAGAACGCCTCTTTGTGATTCTCTACTGCCTTGAATGACGATTAAACTGCCCCTATTGTGCTATTTCAAAGGCTCCTGATTTAGTTTTGTTGTCTCCTACAACAGGTTTACATGCATCAAAGGTCAAAAAACACTTTCATTTTCTCATAATATGCATTGCACATCACCTCAGTGTTCAATGATTCTCAAACAACTCGTTGAATGAATCGGTCTCTCTAAAGCCCTCCTTTCTTTGGGCTACTTTGCTCTGATTGGCCAGATGGCCCAGTCTGTTGTGATTGGTCTGCCGTGTACAGCTCGTGTTTCAGAATCTAAACGACCATCACCATAACTGAACCTCAGCTCCAGAGGCTTCCTAAAGCTCAGGGATTGGACACACTGTAAAGGATGACTTCGATTTTACCACATCAAACCGAGCGCGAGTCCGATGATGAAACATTGAAGAACTAGTTATTTAACCTGAACCTCCATCACAAGGACGACTTGAGCAGGAGTTTCTCAGTGATTCGCTACTCATTTTGAGGTTCATTATGGGATGTTGAGCTGTAATTCCTTACCATCAGCATTAACAAGTGTGTGTCCATCAACAAACCCATGTGTGTATTTCTCATTTATTGGTGCACATGCGGGAACTGATTCAATAACAGCGCATACGTGAGCCCAGCGCTGACGTCAATGACTGATGGAAAACAAATCTCACTCCATCCTTTCTCTTTCCTCACAGTAGTAAGAACGACAGACGATCTGCATTAATAGACTCAGTTTGAGGTAATAGTGGCCCACAGCTGATGAGCAGAAGTATTTCAGTAAGACTGTAATAACGCGAGTTAGCCGGAAACTTACACAATGTAAAACACAAAACTACGCATTTTGAACACCCGGTAGAAAATATACACATCAATAATTATTCATATTTACAGGTTGTGATTCTGAGGAGCTGTTCCAGATAAACTGGTACTGACCCGTCTCTCAAGAGCAAGAGTTTAGTGAGATTTGAGGAGCAGTCGTCAGTAAAATTATGTTTGAGAGTCAAGTTGTTCACGGGCGGACGACGTACAACAAAGTCGGACATTATGCAGATGCCTTATCTAGTGATGTAGAGCCGTAACGCAGCGAGATTCGAAATACAAACAACTTGTTTATGCGGTTCAGAGTCGAATCTTTCTTTCAGGAGATGATAACTTTATTTGTCGTGCACTTTCGACTTTACAAATTTGCAGAACGTTTACATTCACAAACAGCGATTTTACACACTGCAGGAAAGGGAAGATTCGAAAAACCATAATAGAGGCACTTTAAGCTGTATGTTCCACTACCTTAAATCTGGCCTTATTGTTTATTCAGTTATTGATATCACATGGTGTCTTCATATTTCACTGTAGGTACCAGAGCGAGTCAGCTGAGCTTAGCCAATGGCTGAGTTCGGCTCTAGACCGCCTGGAGTTCTGGAGCACTCAGTCTGTAACAGTACCTCAAGAGCTGGAGACCGTCAGAGACCATCTTCATGCCTTCCTGGTGAGAACGCCCATAAATATCCTGCTAAAAGAGTCTTAGGTCTCACTTGACTTTCACAAACACACTCTATATCATGTTGAACAAAGATGCAAATCCAGGGCACTCTTCTTCAAATTATTAAAAAGCCTTTATTTAACTGGCTATTTCATAGTCAAATTTAAAAGACATGGGGGGTGAAAAACAACCCATTCGTAGCGGCCCAAAAACAGCCTTCTTCTTCCCTGAAGAAGGCTGATTTTACTATGAATTAAATTTTTCTACTATGAAATAGCCAGTTAATTTGAAGAAGAGTGCCTTGGATTTGCATCTTTGTTAAACATTAATTTCAATCCCCGATCCCAAAGAGCACCTTCAAACATTTCATTAAACTCCTGGAGCACCCTGGACTTTTTTTCCTTTTCAAGTCACTCTATATCATCTCTGTATCTGCAGGAATTCTCCAAAGAGGTGGACGCCAAGTCGTCTTTGCGCACATCGGTTCAGAGCCAGGGAAATCAGCTACTCCGGTTGAAGAAAGTGGACACAGCGGCACTCAGGGCAAACCTGGCCCAGGTAGACACACAATGGGCTGATCTTCTCACTCGTATCCCTGTGGTCCAGGAGAAACTCCACCAGGTATGATGACGGGCTGGTTGCACTGGCCCATTTTAGTTAAAGAAGGGTGCGGATAATAAATAGCCTCACATGGCTATGCTAATAGCGCCATTCATGTTGTGAATTCATTCAACAGCTGCAGATGGAGAAATTACCATCCCGTCATGCAATAACAGAGCTAATGAGCTGGATATCCCTCATGGAGAATGTCATCCAAGAGGACCAGCGGAAGATCACGGGGGCAGTGGGATCTGAGGTTGTCCAAATGTACCTTCAGAAATACAAGGTACGAAGGCTGTTGTATTCGAAAGAATAAAACATGGAATTAGTCATTTTGTGCTGCATGAAAGATACCAAATCTCTCTCTGTCTTTATTGACCCCTCTCAACAGGGTTTTCAGATTGACCTGTCCTGTAAGCAGCTGACTGTGGACTTTGTGAATCAGTCAGTATTGCAAATCAGCAGTCAGGATGTGGAGGGGAAACGCAGTGACAAAACTGACTTTGCCGAGCGTCTTGGGGCCATGAACCGCCGCTGGCAGATTCTGCAGGGTCTCGTTACAGAGAAGGTTAGACATGAATGTAGAAAATCCTCAAATTTTGCTGGAAAGGGTTTGAAGTGCCCCTATTATGGTTTTTCTAATATTCCCTGTCATGCAGTGTGTAATATCGCTGTTTGTAAATGTAAACGTTCTGCAAAGCTGTAAAGTCGAAAGTGCACGATAAATTATTGTCTCCCAAAAGAAAGAATCGACTATACAAGTCAAGTTTCCGGCTAACTTGCATTATTACTGTCTTATTGAAATACTTCTGCTTTACTGTGTGCCACTATTACCTAAAACTGTAGATTTAAAATAAAAAAATAGCATAACAGGAGCGCTTTAAACATTTTTTTCATTTAGACTTTTTACTCAAATTGTAATAATATATTTTGTAATGAATAAATAATAAAAATGGCAAAAACAAGTGTACTATGACTTTGTGACCCCAGTTGTATGTCATTTACTTTACCTGTAACTGTTGCCCTCTGTGTTTTACAGATTCAGGTTTTAGAGGGTCTGCTTAAAAGCTGGTTAGAGTATGAGAATGTGGTTCAGACCTTGAAGACCTGGATTAGTGTACAGGAAGAGAAACTCAAAAAGAAGCATAGGATTGAGGACGTTTCCTCAGCCCAGAATGCACTTAAAGATTGTCAGGTAGACACGCTACATAAATTCATGAGTGAAGGTCGCATAGATAATCCCAAAAATGTGCTTTGTTGTTTTGAAAGGCTGATCTTGACTGTCTGTGTCTGTGTATACTAGGAAATGGAAGTGTTGGTAAAGGAGAAAGAGAAAGATCTGGAGAGGGCTGAGGAGAAAGGATGCTTTCTAATCCAGGATAAGAAAGGCGAAGCCAGCTCTGTTATTATGGACACCCTAAAAGGTCTAAACCAGTCTTGGGCCAATCTGGATCATACGGTATGTTTCACGTAATGCATTTCAATAAAGCGGCTAGTTTTGGCATTTGTAATCTTCATGAGGATATTGTTTAGAGGGTAACACTTTACATCAAGGTTCCATTAGTTAACTATTGAAAATACTTATTATGTGCAGTTCATGTGCATTTCAACACTTACTAATACATTATTCAAATTAAATGTGCATCCATTAATATTATTTAATAACTTTCTTATTTCATGAACTAACAATGAACAATTGTGTTTTATGAACTAACATTAACAAAGATGAATAAATACTGTATCAAATGTATTGTATCAAACACTGTATCCAAGGTTAGTTAATGCATTAACTAATTCTAACCGCAACACCCTAGCAACCACCCGAACACCATAGCAACTGCCTAGCAACCACCTAGAACACCCTAGCAACCGTCTAGCAACCACCCAGAATACCCTAGCAGCCGCCTACCAACACCCTAGCAACCACGTAGAACACCCTAGCAACCGCCTAGCAACCAACCAGAATACCTTACCAACTGCCTCCACACACCTTAGCAACAGGGCCCCCGAGTTTTGGCACGGCAAGCACCACTCACAATTTCTTCAGGAATTGTACATTCTAGCTAATGGGATGTATTGTAAAGTGTTGTAAACCATATACAGTATGTTTACCTTGAATTTTATTTCAATGAATTGATTCATGAATATTGGAATGTGTTTTTTTTTAAGCTACATCGTTCACATAAAAACACAATATGTACTATCACTCAGTTTTTCACCTGAACATTCAGCCTGATGATCAGTCTCAAGTGAGGTTTGTGTGTAATTTCAGATCGGGCAGCAGACGGTCAGTCTCCGGTCAGTGCTGGATCAGTGGAGTCTATATAAACAAGCGTATGAGGAGATTCAGGGTTACCTGATGGAGGGACGTTACACCATCTCTCGCCTGCGCCTTCTCACCGGCTCCCCGGAAGCCGTGCAGGTTCAAGTAGAGAATCTCGAGGTGCCTAGTATGCCACAAACTAGGGCTGTGCAATATATCGAAATTATCGAAATATCGCAAATGTACAAATGTACATACATACGCAACAGCACGCAATATCTGAATGATTTTAATAGGCTATTTCAACATTGTGAAATGTGTACATTTTAGGTTAACGCATAAAGCAGAGAATCGACTGGGCTCATGTCTGTTACTTATGTGATTTGTTTGACGTTAAAAAGAGTTATTAAATGCAATAACTTGTGAAAAACAACTCCTTACAATCTCACGCTGTCTGACACACACGCCGAAAAACATTGATGTTAAAATTATATTATCAGATTTGTGACATACATTTTTGCTAAAACCCTGCTGGTCACTTTCAGAAGTTGTAGCGATACTTTCTTTTCCCGGAAAAAATGTGAAACACATAAATGGTGTCAATATTTAAAGGGGGGGTGAAACACTAAATTTCAGTCAATCTCATGTCAATCTTGAGTACCTATAGAGTAGTATTGCATCCTTCATATCTCCGAAAAGTCTTTAGTTTTATTATATTTATAAAAGAAATATGGGCTGTGCCGAGTCTTTCCGGAAAAAAACGAGCGCCTGGAGGCGTATCGTGTGGGCGGAGCTAAAGAATGACGATCGCGAACAAAGCGGTGACGTCCTCAAGCGTGGAGAAACCCATGGCTATCGATCTCAGCTAATAGATATATGATGCAGAATCATTCGGAGGATAAAAATAAATTGAACAGGAGAAACAGCAACAGCAGGACGTCCGTCTCTGTGGTATGGACTGTATTTAGTGGCCTGTCAACATTTGTGTGTGTTTACTCGCAGTTTATGAGGACATGATTCGGTTTATGGACTATTGTATGCGACTAAACCTCAGCTGTAGCAAGCAAAACGGTTTTGCACGTCAGACTAGTGTAACGTTATACATCGAACAACAATGGAGTTCATTAGCGCATTTGAATGACGAAGCACGCGATCATGTCGTTTACTGATGTTTACTCACGCGACGAGCCAACAGCACAGACATTTGAAGCAGTTTTACTCACCGGCTGCTTCCAAAGCAGGACCGAACCTTTATCGCTGGGACCGCTCTGTCAAAAACACACTTCTTTGGTATGATTTGGTAAAGTCCTGTGACGGCAGTGACCGTCGGAGAGCCACTTTTAGACGCGACTGAAGCGATGTTGTGAAGCTTCCCGTCATTTCTGCGTTCAAAACCGGTTCAAATGCAGCGCTGCCTTCCCGGAATGCTGTGCTGAAGCGTTGAAGTCGCTCGACGTCACCCATAGGAATAAAGTGGAGCGCGGCGCGACCATAGGGCGCATCAGAAGTGTTCACGGATGACTGGATCTGCAGCTGAGAGTGTTTATGGGAGTGCATTTCCTCTCTCGCTCTAGTCACGCGCGCGCGCACCCTACCGGGAGAAGAGCCCGTACGGCCCATACAAGTACTTTCCGCTCTATCGACGTCAAGTAGACCCATACTCGAAAAAAAAGGAGTATTTTTGACACAGAAATACTCTATCAAACGTCCAACATTAGTTTTTGAAACTTTGTCTATGTTTAGGATGGGAATCCAAGTCTTTAACAGTGTAAAAAGATCAGTATGCATGAAACAGCATTTCACCCCCCCTTTAAAAAAAAAATTTTTTAAATAGATTTTACACACTAATAATACCGTATCGCATATCGAATATTGCATTATTTAACAAGGTATTGCATATCGCATTTTTCTTCAATATCACACAGCACTACAACAAACTGCAAAACATGAATGAGGTGTCATTAGCATTATTCATTGCAAGAACCTAAAATGGGTATTTGTGTGTGTCTCAGAGTTTACAAGATGAGCTGGAGAAACAGGAGAGCAGTTTACGGAAACTAGGCTCCATAACTCAACAGCTGCTGAAAGATTGTCATCCCTCAGTGAGCGATTCACTCAACACAGCACTGGGTGATGTAAATCTCAGGTGAGTTTCAAACACCCATAGTAATTAATGGAGACACTGATCAGTACAAAGTGATCTGAAATCATTGATCCGCTGTCAGGTGGAACTCGCTGCTGGAGCAGATCTCAGATCAGCTGAGGAGGAGTAAGAGCCTGCTGCAGCTGTGGCAGCGTTACAAAGCGCTTCATGCTCAGAGCAGCACTGACATCCAGAAACTAGAGGAACACGTGGAGCATCTACTCAAGAGCGCCACCCACAGGGACATCACAGAACAGGAGGTGAAGGTGAGGATTTATGAATGCATGGTAGGTTTGCAAGCCTCTTAAAGGGTTAGTTTACCCAAAAATGAAATTTATGCCATTAATGACTCACCCTAATGTCGTTTCCACCTCCGTTCATCTTCACACACAGTTTAAGATATTTTATATTTAGTCCGAGAGGTTTTCTGTTTCTTCAATGAAAGTGTATGCACACTATACTGTCCATGTCCAGAAAGGTAATAAAACCATCACAGTAGTCCAATCCTCAAATAAAGATTTGAACGGTTATGAATCAGCGGATTGATTCATGATTCGGATCGCCAATGTCACAGAATTTCAGCAGTTTGACACACGATCCGAATCATGAATCAATCCGCTGATTCATAACCGTTCGAATCTTTATTTGAGGATTGAAAACAAACCCGGAAGAGAAGACAATGCTGAATAAAGTCGTAGTTTTTGTTATTTTTGGACCAAAATGTATTTTCGATGCTTCAAGAGATTCTAATTAACCCACTGATGTCTCATATGAACTACTTTGATGATGTTTTTATTCCCTTTCTGGACATGGACAGTATAGTATGCATACACTTAGATATGCTCTCGGACTAAATATAAAATATCTTAAACTGTGTGTGAAGATGAACGGAGGTCTTACGGGTGTGGAACGACATTACGGTGAGTCATTAATGACATGCATTTCATTTTTGGGTGAACTAACCCTTTAAATATATGTGTTTGTGTTAGTGAGACAGAAGTATGTAATGTGCTAATTCTGACAACTGTGTGCAGTTGTCAAATCTTTGTCGCAGGGCCCACAGTGTTCTTCTTTATAAAACTGGCATTTCTTTAGGGCCTTATGGCGGCGGAGGGATCCGTAGAGTCTGTTGTGCAGCAGCTGGATGAGTTTTCAGAGCAGCTGAGGCAACAAGTGGAGCCCTCTGCCATGACAGCCTTCCACACCGACCACCTGTCACTCACTCAGCGATTAGCCACAGTTGGGCGTGCCCTACAAAGACAGCAGTCTCTGCTAGAGGTTCGAATGGTTCAGATTTTACCTTGTGCACACAGACATTGAACTTTAAACAGAACATTTATACAGTTTCCCCACATTTATTGCAATTGAATATGCAATACCATTTAAAAGCTTGGGGTCAGTTTATTTGATGTTTTGGGTTAAAAAGTGTAAATACAGTAATATTGTGAAATGTTATTACAATTTAAAATAGCCGTTTTCTATATTAATTTTTTTTTTTAAATGTAATTTATTTATTTCTGTGATTTTAAAAGCTACATTTTCAGCATCATTACTAGAGATTGGTAACGAAAACTTTCAAATGTCAAAAGTTTCAGATTTCCCAGAACCGGTAATTCGATAAGAAATGCATTTTAATGTGATTTTAAACCATCAAGCAGCGATTTTAAAACGGCTTTAAACTCACACGAATAAATTACATTTTTAAATATATTTTAAAAAACAGTTATTTTAACCTCTTAAGCATCGCAAGGATGTGGACGCACTGAATCTTTCTTTGTTTAGATTAGACAAAGGAATAATAATTAGAGCCATAACCAGGCTGGAGATGTGTGAATGTGTGCTGGAGAGACAAACTGTTTGCACCTCAAAACAATAGAGACATTACACTGAATGGATGCTTAGAAGATGACAATAAACATCAGTTAGCATTTTAGAGACTTCTAAAAATAAAATCACATAAAGTGATCTTGAAGAACATTTAATAAAATACAGAGTTTAAGACTTATTGCCTTTTGTTTTGAAATATAACATAGTCAGACTTGTGGCTTTAGCTGCAATGCATAGATTGTAAAAAGGTCAACTTCAATTTTATTTTCATACAGATATTTTATAAAAATACATTTCTAATAACTTTACACAATTTTGAAGCTTATTAAAGCAATTTTTTTCATTATGAAAATAATTCATTTTGACTTTACTGTAAACTGCCATGTGTCTGCTTTCAAATAAGACCTCACTTATGCTTTTAGGGCAAAGGATTCATGGACTGTAGTGGTTTTAGTCTGGGGATGCCATTTCTTGGGATTTTTATTCTAAAAAACATTTGAGCGCAAAGAAGACTTGCATGCTGTTTTCTGTGCTACACACACACACGGACACAATCCCATGTGCGCGCAGTATTAGAAATAGACACTATAATTTTCACACACGCTTTCATAGTTTGACACTCTTGCATGTGTGACTTGCATTTCACAAATGCCAGACTGCAAAGCCTGTCAAATACAAATGTGTTTTTTTCTTTCTTCCGCTCCTCCAGGTGGGCGTGAGGGACTATGAGAGGTTTAGTAAGGAGTTGCATTCTCTGAGTCTCGTGTCCGAAGAAGCTGAGAAGGTTCTGAAGGAACCAGACTCAATCGGATCTCCAGAGATCTCATCTGTGCTGGAACACATGGAAAAACTAAAGGTAAAAATAGTCATCCTGTAAAATTATTAGGTTGTATAAACACATCTAAACATTGTCATATCTACATGTCTGTAGACCCAAATGTTAAAGCTGAGCAGTCTTTCTCCTGATCTGGAGCGTCTGAACGAGTTGGGTTATCAGCTTCCCCTCAACGATAATGAAATCAAGCGTCTGCAGAACCTAAACCGGAGTTGGTCGTCTAACTCTGCTCGCACAATAGAGCGATTCAGGTGTGTGTGGCTACTGATGTTCAGTGTCTGTGTTCTCCGTAGACGTGTAATATTCATTTGTCTGCATATGTTTGAGCAGTAAACTTCAGGCCCTGGTACTGCAAAGACAGACCTTCTTGGAGAAGTGTGATGCTTGGATGGCCTTCCTCACCCAAACAGAGGAGAAGCTGGCCGCTGAGATCTCTGGGAACTACCAGAGCCTGCTAGACCAGCAGAGAGAGCATGAGGTACTGTCTGAGAGACAAAATATCTACAACAGATGTCTTTAAAAAGAAAACAACTAAAGGCCTGTTCAGACCAAGTGAAATGAAAAGACGCATTTACACTACTGTTCAAAATATTTCTTTGTAACATTTTATAGGTTTCATTTGATAACATTAGTTAACTACACTGTAAAAAATTATTTAGAAAAAGGTTACCTGGTTGCCTTCATTTTTTTACTTAATTAAAATTAAAATTTTGACTTAATACAACGAACATTTTTTGAGATTAAACAACCTTTATCAAAATATTATTAAAAGATTTTGTAAGCATATTGGGTAATTGTGTGTGTTTTATTTCTGATGACGCAGTGAAACATGCCAATTTAATGATTTATCAAAATTTTTTATGTGGTTCAGATACAATAATATTTTGAGTTTCTATTTATTAAACAAATTTCCTTCATTGTATCAACTCAAATTTTTAATTTCAATAAACTCAACATTTTAAGGCAACCAGGTTACTCACTTTTTTAAGTTAAACCAACAAAAACCAACACTTTTTTTACAGTGTACATAATTTTTTTGTGAAAATAAAATTTTGCATTGAAGAAAAGTATATTTTGGTTTGTATGTACTTTCTATTATACTTCTTTGAAAGAAAATTGGAATCGACAGGTCACACTTAAAGGTCCCGTTATTCGCGTGTTTTCGAAGCTTTAATTGTGTTTACAATGTGCAATATAACATGAGTTCATGTTTCGCGTGTAAAAAAACACACACAATTGACTTATCTGTACAGTGCAGTTTTCTCTGTCCTAAAACGGCCTGATGATTTCCTTGTTCTATAAAGTCCCTCCTTCAGAAAAACGTAACGAGTTCTGATTGGGCCAGGGCTTCCCGTGTTGTGATTGGACAGCAGCTTAGCGCACTTTGCCTGGAAAGGTCCCGCCTCTTACCATAACGGGGAGATGCAAGCCATGTTTGCCGCTCTTCTCCACGTGGGAGAGCAACGAGACCACGCCCCCTATTTTGCGTGTTCTTGTGAGCGGAGGGTTCGTCAACAAACGGTTCTAGTGACGTCATTAAAGCAGGAAGTGCAGGGGTGTAGTCCAAACCGGCCTTTCGCTGTAGGCTTTGAAAGGGAACTTCTGTTAAATAAAATATCTCGCTTGGCATTGAACTTTGAGCTTTATAATTTTGCAGGTATTATTTATGCCCTAACAGCAACATTACACACTAACTAAAGTTTGAAAGATGGAATCGAGAAGGAACGGGACCTTTAAAAAAAAAATCGGAGATCGGCATTGGCCAAGAAAATTGCAGTCGGTGCATCTCTATCTATTTGATGCTATATTACAGAGATTTATCCATTTAAAAATAATCAAAATATACAGCATAAAATGCATTGAGCTATAGGTAGGTTTAATGACCTACTTTATGGAACTGCTTTACTAAAGCGTGTGTGTGTGTGTGTTTAGCTATTCCAAGCAGACATGTTTAGTCGACAACAGATTCTATACTCAATCATCAATGATGGACATCAGCTTCTGAATCAGGGACAGGTGGAGGACAGGTAATCTTTGTTTATTTGTTTATTCTTTTAATTCAAAATTACTTGAAGTGACAGTCTTTTTTTTGGGTCCTCTCACACAAAAGGGATGACTTTGGCTTGAAACTGGCACTGCTTAGTAACCAGTGGCAAGGTGTTGTGCGGCGAGCGCAGCAGAGACGGGGGATTATTGACAGTTTGGTTCGGCAGTGGCAGCGATACACAGATCTGATTGAGAAACTACGGCACTGGTTGCAAGAGGTGTCACTTGAGCCGGAAGACCTACAACAGGGAGCGACAGTAGCACTACAGCAGATCCGTGGGATGTTAGATCACATACAGGTAAAGATATAGCCTTAGTTGTGTACACATAGAAATAATACCTCTAACAATAGCCTCAAGCTAAATAGATGTCCGCTTTTTACCATGTAGCTGAAGGAGCGTGTGCTCCAGAGGCAACAGGGCAGCTACATCCTGACGGTGGAGGCTGGGAGGCAGCTCCTCCTGTGGGCCGATGCCAGAGCGGAGGCCTCGCTTCACACGGAGCTCACCGATGTGCAGGAGCGCTGGAGGACCATTACCTTCCGCCTCGATGAAAGGAAGAAAGAACTGCTTTCTTTGTCAAGGGTAAGGACGTGTTCATAAAAACATCCCTAGTGAAAAATAAATATACCAAAATGTATTTGAAGTACATTTATTTGATGCTCCATATATACGACAAATACATTTATATATTTATGTACTTAAAGCTACACTGTGTAACTTTTTTAGTTTATTCTTAGCTAAAAACACTTAGTTCTTTCAAAAATATATGTGCTCATTAATGTATATTTACTTCTTTCAAAACGAAATCAGAATTGAGAGGAACAGAAACTATTATTCACTGGATGGTCATATACCTTTACACCGCTAGATGGGGGAAAATATCACACAGTGTAACTTTAATATACCCATGCAATTGTACTATTCAGTATACAAAATGTATAAACTTAAAGTCTGCTAAATTGGAGCTAATTTTATACTTCATGCACTTTAGTTATCGGGAAATAGTGCTGAGGTCCAACTTATGATATGTGACCCTTGGAAGCAAAATGAGTCAGAATGTGCATGGGATCATTTTGAGCTACAGGCAAAACTAATTAAAAATGTCATTTCTGAGTTTTTTTTAGTTCGTTAAGTCCTCGTCTAGCGATTACAATGCTCCAAATAGCAAATAAAGTCTTTATTTGTACGTTTTCTGAGAGCAGTTACTTTCGTTGTCCATGAAAACAATCTCCCTCGCGCTGACTGACAGATCTGAAGCTTTAGACAGTGCGCAGTCCTGATATGCACATACACAGAATTACAGTATTTCAGAATACCTGTTATGAAGAGCAATCACGCAAACATTATCTGTTATGTCTTAAGATAACGTTTGGTTAGCTGTTGGGGAAAAACATCTGATGTGTAACATTATATTCGAACCGTGCAGTACAGTTGGTCTGAATATACAGGCTGTTAATCAAACAATTTCTGGTATCATGGAAAAATAAGTTAAATATATATTTTTACTATAGATATTTGGTTTTGACTTTGTGTGCCACATTTTGTGTTTTTGCCAGGGATTTTAAGGTATGGTTGCTAGGTGATTATTTTGGAATCATTAGAAAACTCAATTTAACTTTGTTGTGTCTTTTTTTGTTGTTGGTCCGATTCAAACAAACCACAGATCATTCAGAAGGGTTTTTAATGGAGAATGGGGAAAAAAAAAAAAGCTAATTTTTGCTAATCACGACTTATTTTGCCAGCACGGGTCACTTATACTTAAATATATTTGATTGTGCTAAAGTGGAATTATTACCAATACACTTTCGGTAACCTTTAAATATCTTGTATGTTACTCTTTCCCCGCCATTGATTAAAATTTTCGGCTTTCCGTGTTGTCACTGTTATATGGTAGGAGGCGCTATGACACTTCTTAAAGAGTAGAGAATCTCCTGATCAAAACACATGCAAAGAAGTAGCATAACCAAGGGATATCATATGTAAGCAGATGCACATGTAAAATAATGTAATCATCAACATTAAACATCATATAAATCAAAACTAAATGTAACATTTATTTTACTGAATGAAATGTTAATCCAGGACAAGCTACAGGACTGTGAAGCTTTGGGGGGGTGTTTATGGATTCGATCTACTCCATCTGTGTTTGGATAATCGCTCTGAATCCGATCCGGATGTAGTCCTTGACAAAAACGTGATTTTTCTCAGCTTTTTGCTCAAAATGTTGCTGTTTTTTAGGACTTTTTTTACTCTCATTTTCTACTCTTAAACGCTGATGTATTCGTCTGAAAAAAGAAAGTCATATACACCTAGGATGGGCTAAAATGATGGGCTAATTTTCATTTTTGAACTATCTCTTACTTATAGGGCTGTGCCTATATGTAGTTAAACATTTTAAAGGTCAGGTTGTTTTGGTGTTTTGTGTTTGAGTTACGAGCTGTTTGAGCTACAGATGTCAGAAATATGAAAATATAGCTGCAGTGTGGAAAAATGCAAAGCAAAACAACAACAAAAAAAAACTATAAATGGATCTCTTGTTCATAGTGCTGAGAGAAAGTGAAGGACTTTGCATCGGACCTTACAGAGCAAACAGAGGCACGCTACTGTAGCATAAAGAGAGTGAGAGTGAGCGAGTGTGTGATGTGTTTAGTGTGTGAGGGCGATGAAAGAGAGAGAACCGGAGAACGGCAGCGAGAGGAATATCTTCAGGATGTGGGAGGGAGTCCGAGCGGGGCAGCAGGGACAGGCAGACATTCGCTCCATTTTGACGCAGCACACAGGGGCACAGAAAACAAATTTGGATTGCATAGGAAAATGGCTCCTCTTTCCTTTTGCCTCTTTCTCTTCCTCTCTCTTCCACATCCCTCTGCTTTCTCGGATGACATGATAGAAGGTACCTCATTGCTTTATCTCTGCATGTAATCTTTCTGTGTCTCTCTTGTGTTTCGGGACCATGACCCTTTGCTCTCGCCACGTTTGGCTTGATTACAGTCCTGATTACAAATGTGATGATTACCGAACATCTCCATCCGCAATAAAAAAAACAGCTGAGCTTGATATTTCTAAGATACATAAAGGCATATCTTGTCAGGCTGCTGCAACTGCAGAGTGCCACTTTCTCTCTCATGACTTCACAATGTGTGTTTTTCTCTGTGGCTGTGTGTGCAGGGCTGGGATCAGTGTGAGAAAGGAATTGCTGCATCACACGAGAAGCTGAGGGACTTTAAGCAAAAGCTGTCTGTGCCTTTACCCGACCACCATGAGGAGCTGCACACAGAACAGATTCGCTGCAAGGTACGCAAACCAAATCACCTTTTAGAGCGTTGCTTCAGCAACATCTGAGTATCATCTTATCATGTGTTGAAGTATTAAACTCTATTTTCTAACCAGATTTGACGCGATGACGCAAGAGCATCTCTGGTCTAGAATAGATAATTATGCTACATAGAGTGCTGCTTGAAAGTTTGTGAACCCCTTGCAGAATCTGTGAAAATGTGAATAATTTTAACAAAATAAAGGGTTCATTTTTGTTTAGGACTGTCCTGCCTCTTGGCCAAGAAGAAAAAGAGGTTCTTAATCTCAATGGGACTCTCCTGGTTAAATAAAGGTTAAATAAATAAATAAGATATTTTACATAAAATATGTTGACATACAGTCCACAAGACAAAATAATAGCTGAATTTATAAAAATGACCCTGTTCAAAAGATTTTGAACCCTTGATTCTTAATCCTATGTCATGGATCATCAGGGAACGACACACAAACACACACACACACACACACACACACAGCCGTGGGTCATCAGGGAGCGACACACACAGGATTAATAATCATGGGCTCATAAACCGTCAACCACTGCATTAATAATACTCCTTTTATATCTGCAGAGAAGGGTTGTTTTGAGAGGGGTGTGTGTGTGTGTGTGTGAGTGTAGCAGGTTTGTGCAGAACAGTAACCTGTTCTGATCTCAATGAGCTGGACTTTCAGCAAGAGTTTCTTTGACTTTGCCTGAGGGAAAGAAGCTGAGGTGCATGCTAATCATGCTAAACCCATGTGTGTTAGCACCGCAGAGATGCCGTGGTTTATTAGGAAGTGCAACAAAAGTGTTGCCAGCTTTTTCTATTCTAATAACTTCTTGACACAGAAGTGTGTGTTTATGTGCTTGTTGACTGTTGTTATCTGAGTCACGTACCATATCTGTATTAGGATTATAGTGTAACAGTGTGAATGCTCAAAGCAAATGCAACTAATCTCGTCTAGTTTGTGTGTAAGGGGAAGAATATGTGCAGAAAATATTCCTGTTTTTAGATAAATGAAACCAGCAGTTAAAGTTTTAACTGTAATTTAAAAACATTTGAAGCAAGTCTGAATGCCAAGCCTTCCTATATTAATTTTATTTTACATCTTACATTTTGTTTGTTTAGTTATTATTTATTTAAATCCTAAAACTTTATCCTAAAATGTCATTTTCAGCAGTTCAGTTTGGACTATTTTACGTTTTATTTAATTTAATTATTTTATTCTATTTTATTTTATTTTGTATATTTTATTTAGTTTGTTTAATTACCTTTTTAAATGTAACTTTCTTTTCATCAGTTACAGTTTGAACTGTAATTTAAATTGTATTAGTTTAGTTTGACAACAATTTGAATGTTTATTTATTTATTTCAATCTTAAAACTTTATTTTTAGCAAAACAGTTTGATCTGTAGTTTTATTTGAATGATTTTTGGTTTGTTTTTTATGTGTTCGTGTGTGTGTGTGTGTGTGTGTGTGTGTGTGTGTGTGTGTGTGTGTGTGTGTGTGTGTGTGTGTGTGTGTGTGTGTGTGTGTGTGTGTGTGTGTGTGTGTGTGTGTGATAGGAACTGGAGGGCAGTATTGAAGGCTGGACCGATGATGTAGCCGGGCTGTGTATTCTGCGGGAGTCTCTCTCCGGCGGCCTCAGTGCTGATGACCTCACAGTCCTCCAGGAGAGACTGATAATACTGCAGAGGCAGTGGGAGGAGACCTGTCACCAGGTACACACGTCAGCCAATCAGTCGCTTCACATTCTCTTTGCACTATAACACATTCTATGCACAGGCAAGACTTTTATATGCTTATATTTAGTGGATCCCCAACAATCGTCTAAAACTTCACAGATGTGCTTGAAATATCTTAGTACGGTTGTTTGGAGGAGGCTTGTTTGCTTTCTAGGGAGTCCCTAAATGGAAATAGAGATAGTTATATTTGAAATTGCGTGTAAACTGCTGTTGTTGAATGCTCTTTGCTTGCTTAGAGGATTGCAATAATTGTGTGCCTATTAACTTTGATGCCTCTTAGTAAGGAAGGACGCTGGGAATGAAGATTTGGAGCATGACACTTTAGAGACCTGTTCAACTGACATTTTCCTTTTCTTATTCTGCTCACTAACCTTTTTGCACCTTTAGGCCTGTCGTCTAATCAATATATCGATATATCACACAATGTACATTACCTCAATAATTTTTTGTGATGCAATATATTGCCCATTATGTTTACATGATAATGAATGTCACCATTTTACTCGATTGTGCGGTCATCTTGTATGTTTTCTGTGACGGAGGGTTCCTGGGCTGTTCCTTCATACACAGAGCGGATATCGACAGGAGAAAAAAAGGTGCCATTTTAGGCGTAACACCGGGGACACATGCAAGCGTGTCGTGAGCGTCTCGGCTGCGTGCCGTGTCCGTTTTTTTTTCCGGCTCCCATGTTAAACAGTTAGAGCTTGCATACTGCCTGCGTGACACGCGCGGAAAACGCGTGCAGGCTTCAAATAGAAGAGACGCCCTTTTTTTCACGCGACACACGAGAGTGTTGGAAGCTTTTTCATATAAAAGATGTTTATATGCCATTTTGACACGAATACATATTAATAAATGACATTTTCATGTTTGAAAGTCTGTAGGTTAACATAAATGCAGATATAGGCCTAATTGTAATAATAAAAAACAACATAATTATCGATTTTGAAATATTAAACTTGTCAATACAGAACGAAATATTCTGTAGCCTTTTGCCGTCAATACCATGGATATGGTATGGGCCGGCTCTGCCGACGTTGTCTTTGCTGTATCAATAGGCAATATATTTATATTTAACATGAAGTATAGGGCTTCCCTGTACATTAATAGCAGCAGCAGCGTCGCGTCAGACACGCTTCTAGTGTGCAAAGACGACACGCAACAGAAACGCCACGCTCATACCACGCTTGCAGTGTGTCTCCGGCCTAATAGTGTTTTCCTGACAGTTTGTAAGAATAAGCCCAAATGGACTCGATTTCAAAGCCGCTAGGGGTGTGACGAGACACTGATCAGACGAGACACGAGATTGGGTTCACGAGAACGAGACAAGACAAGATTTTTACATAGCATTTTTAAGAAATCCACAATGATGATACATGACTAGAAATTTAAAAAAATTTGCAGGTGCATTTCAAATGTTTTAACTAATCATCTTGTAATGAATTTCATTTCTACCTTCTTAATATGAATTATCATGTACAGTAAAAGACAACAGTACTGTATTCTTTGATTGTCTCTTCAGTAAGAACTGCACATGAGCTTCTTTTGACCTCCTAACTGAACTCCTTTATACAAATTGATCGTAGATATTAAGTGCAAACAAAAACCATAATCAAAATACTCTATATTTAAAGTGCAAATAGAGACCCATTTTTTTCTTCAAGCACAGATAGAGCTAAGAGATGGTTTCAACTAGCTTTAATATTGGGAGAAATTCTCATGCCTCAGGGAGCCGCTTTCGTTTGAATAGTTTAAAATATAAGTCTGGTGCTTCTGTTGCGCAACGAATCCTCCGCCACGGTCTTGTCCACTAACACACACACACACACACTCGTAACACACACTGAATGCGATCGCTTTACTAACACGCAACACAGCTCGTCTTCTCGTTGCGTGATCACAGCTGCGCAAGACTCGAACAACTCATTCTAGATGAGCGGATGGAATTGAAGCGAGTTCAAGCGACTGTTATGATTGTCCACCTGAATTAAATTGTTTTTATTTCTATAAAAAATTGACTAGAGTGGAGCTGTAATATAAACTTCACCCTCACACTCCTTCTTGACCAGCAGGTCATGAGAGAAAATGACGAGACAGATTTTTACCTCGACGAGAAATCTCGTCACAGTTTAGTCTCGCGAGATTTCGTGGCACGAGACGAGATCTCGTCACACTCCTAAAAGCCGCGTAACCCTGTTCCGGTGCACATACAAACGTCAACGCAGTTTATTTACTATTTATTCAATTTTCTTTATTTTTATTTAAGATAATATATTTTTTAGCCTTAATTTCCATGATCTAAAGAATTAAAAGGTTGTCATTTGAAAGTATGTAGGTCTACTTGCATTATTATGCTGTTATATTAGGATTATATATTCAGTGGCATAAAATAGTCTTAAAATGACAATAATATAGTTTATTGAAATTATTTCTGGGACAATATTTTGCGTCACAAATAGTTATCATGACAGGCCTATGCACCTTCTCTCATCACCCTTCACTTCCTTCTCTTAATCACTCTCTGTACTCACTGACCGCTTGATGCTGATGGATCATTGTCTGTCTTCCCCGCAGCTGTCCCTGCGCAGGCAGCAGGTGAGCGAGAGGCTGAACGAGTGGGCTGTGTTTAATGAGAAGAACAAAGAGCTGTGTGAGTGGCTCACACACATGGAGAGCAAGGTCTCGCAGAACGGTGACATCAGCATTGAGGAGATGATTGAGAAGCTCAGGAAGGTGATGTTTAACAGATATTCACAACACATTTATTTCTTATGAACGGAAATTAATAAATAATTATTCAAATTGGATTCTAAAACTAAAATATATTTGATTGCTAAGCATGGATTCTAGTTAATTTAAAGTGGTCATGAACTGTATTGTTTTAAAATGTTTCCTGTGGTGTACTTATAATGTTAGTATGATTTTTACACCAAAAATTACCACTATTTAGAAATAAAAGGCATTTCCCTGCCCTGATTTTATTGTCTGATTTGATTGCTCTGTTTTAAAGTGTCTGCTGTGAGACTTCAGTGTAAACGCCCACTGCTGTGATTGGCTGACATCTTTGCATATGAAGTAGCTAGTATTACATGTTTAACTCTTTCAAAAACGTTCTCAAGCTCTCAAGGTTAACTAACTGTGAAAAGTGTTGGTTATTAGACTGGGTAAACCCAGCCTGATCTGCCGGTGATTTTATTTTGTCCTGTAACTCAGTCTGGAAACCTGTACATTCATTTCTACTGCTTTTGTTACACTTTTGTGGGAACCAATCACAGACTGTCTTATCCCCCTGCCGTGCTATTGGCGGGTTTAACACGATAACTGATAGAGAAGCGATGGGTCATTGCCTGTTGATCAAGCCTCTTGTGGTCTGATTGGTTGAAGGACTATCCAATTGTGTACAGAGTCATTCGAATAATGCCCGTTGATCACACCTCTTGTGCAGTAGAATATACAGAGCAGACTCCACAGACCAATGTTCAATCTTAAAGCTACACTGTGTGATATTTTCCCCCATCTAGCGGTGAAACGGTATATGACCATCCAGTGTATAATAGTTTCTGTTCCTCTTAATTTCGATTTCGTTTCAACTCCTACGGTGGCCGATTTAGTCATGGCTTCCAGTTCGACCTCTTCGGTGAGTGTTGCAAGTGATGAGGTTACTTTTGAAAACTATTATAATTTGCAGTTATTTAATTTGCCAAATGATCTATGATCAAATTAATATATGTAAAATGAATAATAGTTTTACGTTTTCGTTATTTTTTACCATTTCATTGCTAACATCAGCTATCAGGTTCCAGACGAATGCAAGCTATTCTTAGTAAAGGAACTTTTTTTATCAGTGCTATCGTTATTCTTTATATTATATGACATCACTAGCGTAAGGCAAACAAATTATAATGCAATTCAAATATTAATCTCATGTTATCCGTCATAGAACACGGATTTATGTTATAAGGTAAACAATACTTTTTCATCATTGACGCGAGGAAAACTATCCTAGACGTCGTTCTAGTGTTATGCACAGCACACCATGATATAATTAGCCAAGCAACAATAAAACTTCCAATATACACAAATAGGCTGAATTAATATTACCTGTCGAGAAGAAAGCAGGCAACGCCAGCGTTCTTTTTAAAATCGTTGCTCCTCATGAGCTCTTTCCATCTTGGAAAGGCCACTCCAACATTTACTTTTGTCTTGTTGATTTGCCCGTTGCGTTGCCGTCTTAATTCTCTTTTCCGCTTTCTTGGCGACTCTGATACATATCCCGCAATGTTACTAGGTCCCCGACCCGGGTCGAATTCGGTAATCAATCTCGGGACGTGGTTGCTTTCACACAGAAGGCGACCCGGCAATGTTCCGGGAGTATTGCGGGTCCGACGTGCATTTAGAAAGGGGCTTAAGAGTGATCCTCCATCATCATATAGCAGCCTCAAGCAATCCTCCTCTTCACATGCGACACGGTGCCATCGAGTGTAAAAACGCGAAAAGCGAAGCTTGAATTTACGGGTATGTCCCTCTTTGGCAAATGTACTTTCAAGATGGAGGAGCAACATGGCGACCGCCATCCGAACCCCAAACACTTATGCATTTTCAATGGTATATTATAAAATTACGAGAATGCATTATTACTTGAAAGAAGTAAATATATATTAATGAGCACATATATTTTTGAAAGAACTAAGTGATTTTAGCTAAGAATAAACTAAAAAAGTTACACAGTGTAGCTTTAAATTGAGCTTGGTCTGGTGAGAGCCATACAAGTTGATTATAGCATTATATTCTGATCTATGGCATTATATTCCGATCTATGGCATTATATTCCGATCTATGGCATTATATTCCGATCTATGGCATTATATTCTGATCTATGGCATTATATTCCGATCTATGGCATTATATTCCGATCTATGGCATTATATTCCGATCTATGGCATTATATTCCGATCTATGGCATTATATTCAGATCTATGGCATTATATTCAGATCTATGGCATTATATTCAGATCGTGAAAGGTTGCAGTGATGATCATTGTAGCCGATCACAGACATGCTGAGCTCATGAATGCTGTGATCTCGTCATTACAACTCGATTTCTGCTCACTAACGAATGCTTTCCTCATAACTAACAGTGCAAACACAATGTCAATAAGAGATTCGTTGATTATTACGGGAGTTTTGTCACGAGTCTCTGATAAACTCGCTCTGTTTGATTGACAGCTCTAGCGATTGTTCTTTGATCGCTTTCGATATATAATTTAATCACAGTATAAATAACAGATTATTTTCATTCTACTAAGAGCAACAAAGGAAATTTGAGCGTTTAGTCGTTGGTTTGATTTACTGACACAGACAAAGAACATCTGACTGTACATGATTCATTACATCTCAGAAATCACTGGTCTCAGATCATGTGTCGGAATTAACACGGTTACTTACATGTAAAAGTCTGTTTGCAAAGCCTGAGCTGAAATTGCGACTGATTTACCAAAGAATCCACAGTGAAATGTAGTGAATACAAATAAATAATGCTCAACTCAGGAAAAATTTATTTTAAACTGCAAAGTATTTCCAACTTATTTAACTGAATATATGAAAAACAGTGTATGATCATTAATTTTCAACTGAACAAATGTGCAATCTCTTTGTTATCAGGACTATCAGGAAGAGATCTCAGTGACCAAGGAGAACAAGAATCAGCTGGAACAGATGGGGGAGAGACTGGCTCAGGCCAGCCATGAAAGCAAAGCTGCAGAAATCCAGTACAAACTCAGCAAAGTCAATGAGCGCTGGCAGCATCTGCTTGACCTTATAGCAGCGAGGTGAGTGGGTTTTTTTGGATCAGAAATGTACAATTGTTGTACATTACAATTACAATTGTTTTGCCTTTGTGTCTTTTATGCTTGTGAGAGAACAAGCACAGAATGTTTTAAAAAATATATTTCCAGATGGGTCAGTCAGTTCATTTGAAGAGTGCCATCTATAGAAATAGGGGCTTGAACTGAACGTGTTGCTTGTGCTAATGGCCTGTGGGTGGAAAGGAAATATGTTGCACCAGCATCTTAAACGTGACACCATGGTGTCTCTGGATTTGACTGGGCCAGTCGAGTTGCCTGCAGTCAATTCTGAAAGCTTCCCACATGTGTGGTGTTGATTTCATCTGTGGCCCATGTGTGAGAGGGTGTCATCCTCTCTCTCTCTCTCTCTCTCTCTCTCTCTCTCTCTCTCTCTCTCTCTCTCTCTCTCTCTCTCTCTCTCTCTCTCTCTCTCTCTTTCTCTTTCACACTCTCACTCATGGGCATTAGCTCTGTGCGACAGCTGCTGTCTTGAGTTTTCAATAAGAGTTTATAGAGAACGGTAGCAGATTGACATTTGCATTTATTTAAAGACCTAAATGCATTTTTTCTCAAGCAAAAGTATCCACATTGTTCAGAAGCAAACATTTCAAATCTTTCTTACACACGCACACACGCACACGCACACGCACACGCACACGCACACGCACACGCACACGCACACGCACACGCACACACACACACACACACACACACACACACACACACACACACACACACACGTTTACTTAGCTATCTGAATGGGGATATTCTATAGACTTATATTTTTTCTATACAGCTAGTTATGCTGTATATATACTATATAACCTAACCTTAACCCACACTCTAACTCTTACCCTATTAATTACTTGATTTTAATTACGTCATCAAAAGGGGGTTTTGTCAGATTTAGCTCCCTTCTGAGTACAAATATATCCCCAAAATAGGTACACATTTCCATTATAATAGATGATAATATACTATTTAAAGGCACAGTATGTAAGTTTGGCCACTAGAGGTCACTTTTTCCATACAAAGGCGTATCTTGATGACGGCGTGAATGAGCGTGGCATCATGGGAGTTGTAGTCTTGACTCTTCACCTCCACAGCCGATGGAAATGAATCTGACGGACTCGGGCAGAAATCATGTTCATGAATGAGTGAATGTATTAAAGTTTTATTAGCGTTACGGTGGTATGAAGCAGGACGCACGAGAGCGAATGCTAATGAGAGAGACCTGCGCCAAACACCGTCTCTGAGCTTTTATTCTGCTTATGCTGCAGTCGCCGCTTTTATGGTTTCTAGAGTAATCAAGGGCAGCGCGGATATGACGTCACTGACAGGCGACACATGGACATGATTCGTAACACTGGTTTTAATAGAGGATTTCTCTGTATTTAAACATTTTTGGAAACGTTTAGGATAATGTTAGTACACAGGTCAACAAAATATATTACATTGTTCTAGTGGTTTTTGGATATTTTCATCTAAACATTTACATACTGTGCCTTTAGAAAAACTTTTTTTTATGGTTTCTACCATTTAGCACTTACTTTTTAGTTTTTGTTTATATATATATAAGGACACACACACACACACACACACACACACACACACACACACACACACACACACACACACACATTCCAGTCCTCTGATCAGCACATGCTAATGAGTGTCATCTTATTTTAGCCACAGCAGTATTTGTCACTCTCAGCTGCTCATGTCTGCACTTGAGAGCAGTACACACACACACACACACACACACACACACACACACACACACACTCAGATACCCCACACACTAACCAGGGCAGTAAAGAAAGCCTGGGCGAAAGAGAAGGTGAATTTTTTAAAGGGTGGTAGTTTTTCTTTCTTCTGGAACACTTGATTGGGATTAGGCTCAATGGTGCTGGAGATGGGCACTGATGACATGGCGGGATGCCATGGAGAGGACTCAGGTCTGCCAGAGTGTGACTGCGACATTAACAGGCAGGAAAAGATTTATTCGCTTATCATTTGCATATTTCATATTCTCCTATTTCAGTGCAGTGCTGGAAGTTGTATTTGGTATTTTCTGTCGTACTTTGACATGTCTAATGCCGAAGTGTAAATTAGTTTTATTAGTTATGTGGGTGAAATACCTGGTTTGAGATGTTTAAATTAAACTAAATATGTGATTGTTCAATTGTACACCTCAGTTTATTAAATGAAGTAAACGCTTTACAATGCTGCACTGACCTTCCTTTGGTGACCTTCCTTTGGTGCTTGTTTCAGTGTGTATGTGTTTGAGGAATGTAGCTTAAATCACAGTCACACTGAACCGTTGACACACCAGGGTTACATGAGGGCTTTATCTCACCAGGTCAAACTCTGTCTGTGCTTTTGCTAACTGCCTACAGCAAACACCAAAGTTTCGATCAAAGTTAGCTGAAGTTGAAACATGTCCGCTCTGCATCAGTGCTCTTTGCTTTATATCTAACCTGAGATGAGACATCTTTCTGAGATATAAATCTGTAATGGTGGCACAGCTGAAACATGCGATGCTGGTATGCGTGAGTGTGAC
This sequence comes from Pseudorasbora parva, assembly GCF_024679245.1. NCBI lineage: Eukaryota > Metazoa > Chordata > Actinopteri > Cypriniformes > Gobionidae > Pseudorasbora > Pseudorasbora parva. The sequence continues at coordinate 4,949,374 of NC_090186.1, read as the reverse complement.
AGTAGCTCTGCACTGAGCATGTGATTCAGGAATTATTGGAAACTCAAACACTGTTGGATTGTATTTGCAGTACAGCTTGACCTTGACAAGTGACGAAAGTAAATAAACCTTTTTTATTGAAATCGTACAATGTAATGCAAATGTTGTGTTTAAGAATGTGTAAACTATATCCTTATATTTACAATAAAAATGTTGCTTGAGAATTCCTGTTGTAAGCGGTATCACTGTATAAGCATTATTTTCAGTTGTGATAAAAGTAGAAATTAACAATTTAGATTTTTTCATGATAATTGCCATATAAAGTATTTAAATATGCATTAATAATAATAATAATAATAATAATAATGCTAATAAATAATCATAATCCACAATTACAATACTAATACAAATGACTTATTCTTTGAAACTAGGGGTGGGCAATATGACCAAAATCTTCCATTTAATTACGAAATAAATTATGTCCAATAACTGATATTCAGATTAAATTTGACAGCAATAAATAAAGTAAGTATCCAACTGCTATAATATGAACTAAATACGCATTATTAATAGTACTTGTAAATAATCATAAAATAATTTATTTTAATTTTATTTAAATGTATATTGACATTATATTGACAAACTGTGTTGTTGTCTTTGTTTTGGTCAAACTGTTAAACTTAAAACGCTATATAATACTATAAAAGTATTGCAAATCAAAATATGATTATTAAGAAAAACATTTATGAAAATGAATTGTGTACACACCCCCATATTCACTTATTCTTTGAAAGCAGGGATGGGCGATAGGACCAAAATCTTAAATCACGATAGGGGTCATTTTATTTCACGATAATGATATGTATCATAATATAGTTATTTTTGCTATAAATAAGGTTTTTGTGATATCAAAAAAATGTTAAGTTATCACCATTTTCAATATAATTTAAAAAACAAATACTAGCTTAAAAAACTCAAGCTCACTGAAGACAAGTTAACTGTGATAAAGAAAGAGCAAAGAAAGCAAACTAGAACAGAACAAAGACACAAATGAAATAGACTGAAAAACTTCAGTTGAAATTTTACATAAAGTAATCATATGTATAAAAACAATGCATAGTCTTTACTGTGTGCATTAAATCTACATTTATTCTAAATAAAGTTACAAAGGTGATTCAGTCAAGAGCAGTGAGAGATTTTTCTGTTCGATCAGCATTAATAATGACAGCGGGGAAATTTGGACGCTGTCATTTTAAGAGCGACTGCACGGATGCAATACACTCATGCATTTTCTCTCTCAACTGTTAACATTCCCTTAAGACATTGAATGACTCTTTGACACAGGTGTGTGTATTTACCCATTTAAACCGAATAAGGCGGCAAAAAGCTCTCAGTTCAGTTCTTGCGTCTCTCACACAGCGCCGAGAAACTCTCTCAGAGAGCGATCATATATGGAAATGAGTATTTCGCTGTTAATTGTGCTTTAAATGTCACCTGTTTTTAAACCGTAATGCTTAAAGGGATAGTTCACCCAAAAATGAAAATGTGATGTTTATCTGCTTACCCCCAGTGCATCCAAGATGTAGGTGTGTTTGTTTATTCAGTCGAACACAAATTAAGATTTTTAACTCAACCGTTGCTGTGCCAGTCATATAATGCATGTGTAATTCTATGAGAATAAAAAAAAGGGTTTAATTTGAAGTTGTTTGTGCAAGTTTTTTTTTTAATTCATAGAATTACACCCCATTGACATGCATTATATGACTGGCACAGCAACATTTGAAGTTAAAAATCTTCAATTGTGTTCGACTGAAGAAACAAACACACCTACATCTTGGATCCCCAGGGGTAAGCGGATACACATCATATTTTCAATTTCGGATGTACTATCCCTTTAAATACGCATACAAGCTTTTGTGACTGAGCAGCACAGCAACGCCACATGAATGTAAACGCGAAAGTTCAAAATCTCTACCGGTTGACAAATTTCTACCAGTTAATTGTGCGTACTGTTATATCGCCCACCCCTGTTTGAAAGGGATCTTTTTTTTGAGAGAGAGAGAGAGAGAGAGAGAGAGAGAGAGAGAGAGAGAGAGAGAGAGAGAGACACGATCTCAAGTTACCTGGCTAAGCTGCACAGTCTGTGTTCATATAGCTTTAATTATAGTATAGCTTGTAGTGTCATATCCATGTTTTCTGTTTGTGATTATACTTGAATCAGAATCTGATGTTAGTACAATCTGTCTCTGGGGTGTGTAGGGTGAAGAAGTTGAGGGAGACACTGGTGGCCATGCAGCAGCTGGATAAAAACATGAGCAGTCTGCGCTCCTGGCTGGCTCACGTCGAGACTGAACTTTCACGGCCCATCGTCTACGAGACCTGCGACTCACACGAGATCCAGAGAAAACTCAACCAGCAGCAGGTAACACGCTCAGAAATGACATTCATTCAGACAGTCACATAACACTCTGTCAATGTAGTAAGTCATGTAAACGTCCCTGAGATATACAAACTGACCCAGTTACTGTTTTAGCATCATCATGTGTCCTTACTTTACCCAGCAACAGCGAGCACACATCATCCACGCTCTGCATTACAGACAAATTATCATATGATTGTAAAAAGGCATGGTTTCTTTATTGTTTTTGGCCTGATGATGCAACAATATGAAACATTATTTGTGGAGAAGTGCATGACTGCAAGCTCCTCTGTCAAATAATGTCAATGTCAAATCTATTTCTAGAGCACAGTTTAAAACAGATTAGTTTGATCAAAGTGCTTTACATACATTTCATTCAACACCAACAATCAAAACAACAAGAGAATATATAAATTTCTCTAATTCATTAAAAGCTAAAGAAAACAAGTTTTTAGTTTAGATTTAAAATCAGAAAGTGGAAGGCATGTTCTCACTCCCAACTCGTCACATATTAACGCTTGGCCAGGACCCCTCGTCATCACTTTTTAACACACATGGTACCTCTTTAGTGCCATTTTCCGATGTGCAGGGTGCTCCTTTAATTTTGGTTGTTTGCCCAATGCATCAGATAAAGGCGCATTTAATTCTTTGCGTTCTACTAAAAGTAGACATGATTTAATGAATATTTATAGGCTACTTTTATATTTTGGATCAACTAACACTCCTACCCTAAACCTACCCCCTTCTAAACAATATAAAACACGTAACAGGCAAATAAAAGTACAGTCACAGGTATTTATTGCAAAAACCAACCAAAAACCGTATAAAAGTATTAACTCGTGTTGCATTCCAAGTCTTCTGAAATTATACGATATCTTTATGTGAAGAACAGAGTTAAAGCTACACTGTGTAACTTTTTTAGTTTACTCTTAGCTAAAACACTTAGTTCTTTCAAAAATATATATGTGCTCATTAATGTATATTTACTTCTGTCAAGTAATAAAGTATTCTCGTAAGTTTATAATATGCCATTGAAAATCCATACGGGTGAGGGGTTCGAATGCCGGCCGCCATGTTGCTCCTCCATCTTGAAAGTACATTAGCCAAAGAGGGACATACCCATAAATTCAAGCTTCGCCTTTCGCGTTTAACACTCGATGGCACCGTGTCGAATGTGAAGAGGGGGATTGCCATGTTAATCTTGGACTAAATCGGCCACCGTAGGAGTTAAAATGAAATCAGAATTGAGAGGAACAGAAACTATTATTCACTGGATGGTCATATACCTTTACACCGCTAGATGGGGGAAAATATCACACAGTCGAGCTTTAATGTTTTTTTTTTTTATTGCGTAAATGAGGATCCTGTCGCTCAAAGAATGCACACACACTTAGTCAAAACTCATTCAAAAGATACACACGACTCTTTAGTATGACGCGATCATTCACGAGACACACAAGAGCCAATGACATTTTACAATCAAAGCTGATGTAAAGATGCAATTGGTCATGAGACATACAAGAGCCAATGCAATTTCACTATCAAAGCTGGTGTAACATTTCCTTAGGCGGCAATTTTTGAATGTGTGCATGATCTTCGGCGGATGGAGACGCTGATCGCTTTTGGGGGTCTCCTTCACACAAATCAATCGTTTGGCATCGGAACACTTTGTCATATTTGTACTTTTTAAATAAATAGTGGCTGCAGTCGTATCTGCCTGTTATTTTCCTGTGTTTTAAATCATACAATACTCAAATGGGTAGGTTTAGGGATGGGGTTGGGTTAAATGTTTTGGATTCAAGTTTAAAAAATTTAATGATATCCAAAGTTTTAGATCAGTTGAACAAGCCAATAGAGGTTTAAGGCAATTTAAATGATAGGACACACTGATAGGACAAAATCAATAGGAGAGCTACTTTTACCACAAAGTATTAAAAGTTACATCCAGTCATAAAAAGCATGTCTGCTTATCAGTCTGTCATCCCTGGTCATACAATATGCAATGCGATACATACAAAGGTAGATAGATAGAGGGTATGCATAATATATTTGTAATGTAAACTTTCTTTTTAACCTTAAGTAATTTTTTTCTATATTAGATTTATACGCCAAAATGCACTTTATGGCGTGTTATATGCACGTAACCCACACCATCCTACCCAATGGGTTGACAATCTGTGTTATGTTATAGCCCTGCTTGTTTTTAATGTTTTATGAAATATCTGTTTTGACTGCATGATAATTTCACTGTATTATTTACTGCCATGCGATCCACAAGCTTGGCGAGCGACATGAGGCTTGTGAGCAGCGCAATGAGTAACACTGGTTACAATAATATCAATAATTTAAAACTTTAAGCAAAGCAGTCTCTGTACTATGGTATTTCCTAAACTCAAATGAAATAGAAATTATCATAATGTCGGATGTGTTGAGAAGCTCAGTCTGAACTCTCTGTGCAGGAGCTGCAGCGGGACATTGAGAAGCACAGCACCGGAGTGGCTTCAGTGTTGAATTTGTGCGAGGTGTTGCTGCACGACTGTGACGCCTGTGCCACAGACACCGAGTGCGAGTCCATCCAGCAGGCCACACGCGGCCTGGACCGCCGCTGGAGAAACATCTGTGCTGTGGCCATGGAGAGGAGGCTCAAGTAAGTGTTAGGAGACCCAAACATTTGAACAGTAGTATATATTCTAATAAAGACTGCAGTTGAATAAAATGTGATGAAAGTGAACCAAAACAATCCAAATTAATTCTGTAAAGGTAAGAAAGTTGAAAGTAAGCTGTTTAGGATAGTTTAACCATGCCTACTTGCTCATTGTATGCAGGTTAATTCAGAGTTGACGTTAGATTTAAAGGCACAGTATGTAAGCTTGGCCACTAGATGTCGCTTATTCAAAACAAAGGTGTATCTTGATGACGGCGTGAATGAGTGTGGAATCATGGGAGTTGTAGTCTTGACTGGAAAAGGAATCCGATGGACTCGGGCAGAAATCATGTTCATGAATGAGTGAATGTATTAAAGTTTTATTAGCGTTACGGTGGTATGAAGAAGGACGAGCGTGAATCCTTGAGAGTGAATGCTAATGAGAGAGACCTGCGCCAAACACCGTCTCTGAGCTTTTATTCTGCTTATGCTGCAGTCGCCGCTTACGGTCTTTTCATTGTGTGTGTGGGGGAACGCAGTGCTGTTTTACACGCCTAAAACAATCATACTAAACACATTTGCGTGTGTTGAGAATCGTTATAACGTTACTCTGTGTTCGCTCGTCGGCTGCTCTCGATCGATATTAGAATATCATATTAATAAACATTAATATGCATTTTTTTGCATTTTTTGCATGCATTTAATTTGAACATATATTGTATGATGGAGAAAGCTCTCTCTGATTATGGTTAGCCTCTTGATAAAATAGTGTCGTCTCTGGGGTAATAAACGTTACTCGCGGTGAATCAAGAAAACAAGATTCAAACAATAAGACTAAACATGTTGAGCTGGAGAGCAATGATCAGTTTTCTGTTGATAAATGATCCAAACAGTTGCTCGTCTGTCTAATTAAACACACGTCTATATTAAAGCGTCTTTGGTGTTTTCATGGTTTCTACAGAAATTAAGGGTAACGCGGATATGACGTCATTGGCAGGCAAAGCACAGACACGATCCGTAACACTGCTTATAACAGAGGAATTCTCTGGATTTAAATTTTGTTGGAAACATTTGAGATAATCAGGACAACAAAATGTATAACATTGTTCTAGTGGTTTTTGGATATTTTAATCTAATCATCTTACATATTGTGCCTTTAACAGCTGTCTTTAAAAAAAAAAAGGGAGAAAAAAAGTTTAATATTTCCAGGTAAATGTTCAGTGTAGACTCCGTTTGACCTCCACTGTATGTGTTTCTGCAGGATTGAGGAGACATGGAGGTTGTGGCAGAAGTTTCTGGATGATTACTCCCGTTTTGAAGAGTGGCTGAAAGTGTCAGAGAGGACAGCAGCTCTGCCTAACTCCTCTGGAGTGCTGTACACCGTCGCTAAAGAGGAGCTCAAGAAGTTTGAGGTACTCCGAGATCCACAGAGAGGGTCAGTGGGGTTCAGGGACTGAGTCAGAGCAGGGATTCCCAATTCCAGCCCTTACACCTGTCTGCTCTGCACAGTTTGTGTATTGCTCTTATCTAACACATCTGAATCAGATCATTAGCTCTCCATGAACTCGGGTGCGTCCCGATTGACAAGGTCCCTACAAACTGTTCACTGCTCCCCAACCTCTGAGCACGGATATCTGTTGAAGTTAACTTCACTTGATAAAATGCATTTATTTGCATGGATCGCATCACTCTGCGACACAGACAAAGCTATTCACACATATTAGAGTTTAAGCTTTGATGCCATAATATGCTTATGTACGTAATTATTAGGACCATACTTTCATTTAATATACAAGTGTATAATAGATCAATATAAATTAGTGCTGTCAATCATTTTTTCAGTTTATCGCATTAAACATTTTTTTACACTATTAACGCAGCATCCGTTTTTCTCATCCTTTGGCTAGCGTTACATTATATGATCACGCTCTTATTCATGCAAATGCTTTTAAGCCATTTAAGCACCACAAGACAAAAGAGACTTACACACACACACACACACACAACGCTCTGAAAGACATGTACCAGTATCAAGTTTTTCTTTCGCGCTTGAACAAACAGTAACACGCAATTATGACAAAATGCTAATTTGTCGAGTATAAGAGCAGAGTTAAATGAGTTGAATAACATCTTAAATTAAATTAACCTAAAGAGTAATGAGAAAATCAGAAGCGCATGACAGCAGGTCAGATTCATGTCGGCAGATCTTAAAGTGACAGCAGCATAATAAACCAGTGACTGATGTCTGTCATTAATGTTCATCAAAGAACAAAGAGAACAGAGAAAATTGTAGGTTTGATAAGGATTAATCAATATTTAATTTATAATTTATGCCTTTAAGACTATAAGTATATGTTTGATAAGTGTATTTAATTTCTGTATATTTATTATGAAGGCCACAGGTAAATATGACGTTTATTATGGGTTTATGTGATTATTGCTTTAAGGTCACTTACATTAAAAGTTACTTTTTTTAAATCATAATAAGTGTTGAAATTGATATAGCCGTCTATTATTAATGTAAAAAAAAAAAAAAAATCCTCGAGGCACCAGTATTAGTATTATTATTATCAGTGATACTGGCCTAAAAAAGATGCCATTACAACACATATTTCTAATATACTGTCTTTAAATTGTTTCTACATTAATTCGGAGAGTAACTGAAATTATTACAATATAAAAATATACTTTTTATAAATATATTATAATATATAAATACAATTCTAAACACTGTTTTTAATTGCAACTAATTAAAGAAAAGATTAGTGAATGTTTTTTTTTGTTTTTTTTTGTAGATTGACCGCACTAATATAAATATGAATAATTTATAAACTATAAACTTCACTTAATCTAATCTGTCAAATTCAAAAGCCCTAAACGAAATGATAAATGTGTGGTGCGATGTTTAATATGAAAATAGATGTAATTTGGTAATACGTCTTTTTATTTTATTTAACCCGTAATCCTGATAGTTGACTAATAACTGGCGTCTCATGCACTTTACACCTTTTGGACAGCCACATACAAACACAATAAAGAATAAGAGATATCAAGTATCTGCCACCAGCCTGTACTAAGATGAGTTATGTGCTCCTTCACTTTCCAGAGATTGAGTCAGTGGGCTCTCACTGCTGGCATCCAATAGCTATAGTCCAGTCCACTTTAACCTTTAGTCAGTGATGACTTAAACAAATGCTAAAACCATGATTTCATTTTAACAATTCTTCACACAAGGTGTAGCTAGTGAGTTTTGCCAGTGTGTTTGTAAATCTCACACATGTATGTAATGGTGGTATTTGCACGAGACGCTTCCAGCTGGTCTTACACACATTGCTAAAATATCACAGGCATTTCAGAGGCAGGTGCAGGAGTGTCTGACCCAGCTGGAGCTGATCAATAAGCAGTACAGAAGGCTGGCACGCGAGAACCGCACAGACTCGTCCTGCCGGCTACGACAAATGGTGCATGATGGGAACCGACGCTGGGATGTACTACAGAGGAGAGTAGCAGCCATCTTGCGCAGACTTAAGGTGATGAATTATCAATTATACGTAACATACATTACTGCTAAAACAAGATACTTTTTTAATTATTATCTTCTAAACCCAATTGATGTAGAGCCTAAACTACACAGAGGAGCAGATTGGTTTATTGCCTTGTCCTCCTTTTGTCCTGCAGCATTTCATTGGTCAGCGAGAGGAGTTTGAGACGGCCCGGGATGGTATTCTGGTATGGCTGACCGAGATGGATCTGCAGCTCACAAACATCGAGCATTTCTCAGAGTGTGACGTTCAGGCCAAGATCAGACAACTAAAGGTGAGGGCTGTGTGTGTATATACATTTAAAATATTAATTACATGTTAAATATTAATTGCTAATATTTTATACATTGACAATTAACTAACATGCATGATATATATATGTTAGAACTGGACAACTAATACACTGCAAAAAAAAATGTTTCTTACTTAGTATTTTTGTCTTGTTTCTAGTCAAAATGTCTTAAAATTCTTACATTAAGAACATTTACTAGACAAGTAAAAATTATTGTCTTGTTTTGGGAAAAAATAAAAATATTAAGAGAGCTTTTGCTGAAAATAAGCAAAATAATCTGCCAGTGGGGTAAGATAAATAATGTTGTTTTAAGATTATTTTCCTTACCCCACTGGCAGATTATTTTGCTAATTTTAAGCAAAAACTCTTAATTTTGAGATCTTTTTTCCCCAAAACAAGACAATTACTTTTGCTTGGCTAGTAAATACTTATTTTTTTTAAAGAATTTTTAGATTTTTGGACTAAAAACAAGACAAAATACTAAGTAAGAAAATAATTATTTTGCAGTGTAATTCTGGAAAAATGTTTTACTTGTTCTGTAGAACATTTACTTAAAATGTCATTTAAAGTCCATCTGTGGGGAAAATCATTTTTTTTCATTGTTGTTTATATGTCTATGGAGTTTTTAATATGCTCTAAGACAAACCATGTGCAAATTCATTCCTCAGTGTTTTTGCCTCAACTGCCGTGAAACGTGGTTTACAATTGCCAGTGTGTCTGACGTCATAAACTACCTGTAACCGATCACGTCAGCGTGTGGGCGGGCTTTAGCATATCATTAACTATAACGCTCTAGAGCAGGGAGTCTCAAGAGAAGCCATACCGGTATATTTTTCTGCTGATATTAAAAATCTGTTACATTTAGCAATATAGCGGATGAATTATGTATATTATGATGAACTATCTCCACTGACGTTCTGTGATGTTCAAAGTGTTTCCTAAGGATGCTGAGACTGAGATGGCGAACGGGAACATGTTTTGTGTAGCAGCTGTTTGATAAAAGCTAATCATATTAATTACCGTTTCAGAAAGTGATCTGCATAATAAATGAAGCAAGGGTGTAGAGTTACGTTCAAGCTGTTTTAAGGCATGAAGAAAACATTTTTTTATTGGAAAACTTTTAAATATGCTGTTTTGGTGATCAAAGATGAGTCTTAAGGGATCTAATTGTGATCACTTGTGTGCCCCAGGCGTTCCAGCAGGAGATCAGTCTGAACATGGGGAAGATGGAGAGTGTGTTTGGGCAGGGGGAGATGCTGATGGAGAAGAGTGAGCCTCTGGATGCTGCGGTCATAGAGGAAGAGCTGGATGAGCTGCAGAGATACTGCAGGGAGGTGTTTGGTCGGGTGGAGCGCTACTACAGAAAACTCACACGCCTGCCGGTGAGATAAAATCTAATATAGTTTTTAAAGGCCAAATACACACTCAATTATGTGAAAACATATACTGTGGGGAGTATTCATGTAAACACAGTCATGTCTTAAGTGAACATAAACAGTTGGGGTTAATACCAGATGTGGGTCAGTTTATACGATCTGTGCATTCGGTCTTAAAGTGACAGCAGCATAATAAACCTGTTGCTGTCTGGGTCATTAAAGGCACAATATGTAAGATTTTTGAATTTTAAAAATTTTACTTTTTGAATCCAAATTTTAACCAGGACCGTTCAGTGACATCATACCCGCGTTACCCTCGATTTCCGTTGTGTTTTTTTTTTACAGAAACCATGGAAAACCCAAAGCCGCTTTAATATCTGATTTGTTTTATCAGACAGGAGAGCAACTGTTTGGATCATTGATGGACAGAAACTAATGATTGTTCTCCAGCTCAACACAGTTAGTCTTATTGTTTAAATCTGGTGTTTTTGATTTACCGCACAGAGTACCATGTTTTACCGCCTAATATCCATCTCTCACTGCAGTGTGAACAAGTGTCTCATAGTAGTGCCGAGTGAACACATAGAGTAGCATTATAACATAACTCTCAACACACTCAGATGTGTGTGATATGATAAAGCAGCGCTGCGTTCCCACACACACACACACACACGAGCAAAAGAAGCGGAAGCGCTCGTCTGACAGAATAAAAGCTCCTCTGATCTCAAGCCGCGTGTCGCTCGTCTCTCATTAGCAATCGCTCCAGCGTCTCGTTCCGCTCCACCCTGCTTCATACTACAGTAACGCTAATAAATCTGGATTACATTTGCTCATCCGTCAATATGATTTCTGTCGGATGATTTTCCACCGGCTGTAGAGGTGAAGACGACAACTCCCATGATTCCACAAAATCAATGCGTCTTCGAGCTACACCTTTTTGAGTAAGCGACCTCTAGTGGTGTAAATTACATATTGAGCCTTTAATCTTTTATCAAACAAGAAAATCACTCACTGATCTCAACTTTAATATCTTTAATACAGTGAATTTAGTTTTTCCTGAGTAAAGGTGGTTCTCACTTTCGTGCTACCTCTTTGTTCGCAGCTAACTGATGATGAATGTGAAGGCTCAGATCGTGAATTGGAGTCAGGTGACCTCTCAGACCTTCAGTGGGGTGAGGATGGTGCCATGTCCCAGACCTCAAGCAGACCACCTTCAGCTGCCACGGCTCCTGCTCGCACAAACGGCTCTGGACGGGACACCCCTGCCAGCGTAGACTCCATCCCTCTGGAATGGGACCATGACTATGACCTGGACCCCATGGGCCATACCATGTCTGCAGAGCGGGGTCAAAAAGATGATGATGAGGAGTTACTCTCTATGGCCACTGCAGCACTTACAAGTGAGTGAGCTTGACTTGAAGGATGTTCATGAGATAATGCTCCAGCTGAGTGTCCAACACCTTGAACAGGTCTTCTCCATAAACTGTTGGTTTGTCTTGTTGTGTATCTCTTTTCCACAGACGTAGTGATTCCAGAGAGCCCTGAGGCTTATATAAAATTAACAGAAAACACATTGAGGTCCTCCTCTGGTAGGCAATACGTTGTGGCATGCTAAATTAATGCTAACTACACTGCATGCTGAAGCAAATATCATTTTGCATGAACTGCACTATTGCATGATTTTTTTATTTTTTTTTATCGACGTCACACATTCTGAGAGATTCTGTTGCGTTTCCCAAATTTAAAAGCCTTCTCATAGCAAAGGATGCTAAAAGACATTAGATTTGAAGAAAAGGGAGAAACTTAAGTTTTAAATTGCCTCTGAAATAAAACCAAAACAGAGAGAATTTTAAATATAACATTTATACAGGGTGTCCGTGGGGTTTTAAAAAGTATTCAAAAGTGATAAATCAAAATTGTCAATTTTAAGGCCATTAAAAGTGTTAAATGTGGCCTCAGAGGTATTATTTTTTTCCAAATTAGGTATTATTTTTTCAGACTATCAGGTGTCCTATTCTGATTGAAATTCTATCTGCGTTCGCGTTAGTTCGTTTAGATATGGGCTTTAGCATATCTGGGCACATAATCAAAGATCTTTCGTCTCCGTCTCAATGTTTGATGCTGTCGTCATATTCAGCGGTCGTTCAGCATCATCTCAGAACTGCGCGCTTAACAGAAGGGGCTGGCTTACGTTTTATTTTAGACTTGCTTCAAGGCATATCTTCAACGACTGTCCTCATAAGAGCAATCTTAAATGATTTATATAAAGTCTAAAATGAACAAAAAGAGTTGTGAGAGAATGAGGCGCGATCCATAGACAGTGAGATCCTCGTGTCTGTCTGCTCTTAAAGGGACAGCAGCCAATAAAGCTTCCTGTCAGTAAAGTTAAAGAACAAAGGGAACAGAGAAAATGACTCGCTGCTCTTGACTAAATAACTTTTGTAGCTTTAATAAGCATTATCTATTTAATTTATAGTTTATGCAGTGCAGACTGCATATAACTTTGATAACTTTATTAAATTTCTGTATATTTCCTAACTGTTAAGACAGGAACGGCAGGAGTAAACATGACATTTATTATGGGTTTATGTTGATTTTTTATTTAAGTAAACTTAAAACAATGCTGTTATATTTTTGAAGCCTAATAATAAATGTAAAAAAAAAAAATCAGTAGTTGTATTAATATCAGTAATACTGGCCTTCATTCATAAAAAGATGCCATTTAAACAAGTATTTAAAATATACTGTCTTTATGTTGTTTCTACATTAATTTGATTAACTATGAAATTATATTAAATTGAAAACTTTATATTAAAAACGAAAACATTATATTAAAAACGTACAAAAACATTTCTTTTTTATTGCAATTAATCACAGAAAAAATGTGTGATTAATCTAGTTTAAGTTTTTAATCGATTGACAGCACTAGTTTTTAGTATTTTGTTAAATTCAACAACTTATCACAGTTATAGAAATGTAATATTTGGCTCAGGTTTTGTTGGAAAAAAAACACTAAATAATTTAATTGCTGAATTACCAATTATTAATTGAAATTAAATGTGTATGCAGTAATGCTTCTCCTTAACCAACCTTTGTGAATGTTGAGATCTATTTTACTGTCTGAATGATAACTTATAACAGAATTCTTCCTGGTGTCGTTCTTTTTTGTATGTTATATGTGTCAAAATCTGTGTAAATAATAGAAAGGTTGCTGATTAACACTTGCAATTCAGTGTCATGATGGTTTTAAAAATATTCTGAGGGTAGTAAAAAGTAGTAAATTTAACTTAAGGATTGCAGTATATACCCTGTTATATTTTAATGATTTAAATTCATTAGACATGCTTTTCAAATGTTAAAATGTAATGTCCATTCAAATGGAATCCAGAAAACGGAAAGAAGAAAAAAAATTAATACGGTCCTAAACATGTCATTTTTGTTAAACTTTGAATGATTTGTTAAAGTTTCATGATTTCAATTAATTAGACATGCTTTTTCAGTTGCTAAAATGTAAAAATGGAGTCACAAAAAATGTAAATGAAAAAAAAAAACCTAATTTAGGACAAAATAAACCTGATTTCATAAGGCCGCTGCAAATACTGACAAGACAGACAGATGCAGAAACATGCTGCAAATACTCAATACGCACGTATGACAGGGTGTTGAAATGAACAAAACCTCACCTTCAGGTCATCGCCAGCACCTCTGATGAATACACATCGAACAACCTGCGATCCCAGTCAGGTTCAACACTTTTGGGGTCTCCTTGAAACATTGTGGTCTGTGCTATTTGCAGCGTGTGTCTGTATTTTGTTGCGTTGTGAGTATTTGCAGGACATGTGTTGTTAAACTGATGAAGATGTTTTCTTAATTGTCAGGTATTTTTTCTTCTATCTATCTGCATGTGTTTTCTCTCTCGGCCACTATTGTTGGAACCACATGCATGAATCAGTTTCACAAATGCCCATTCCTCCCAGCATGTAACAGTCAACATTGATATTTTATTTTTATTTTTCACTGCTATAACTAAAGATATCTTAAATACAGAGCCATTAAGTTCTCTGTATATTATTCACATTCCATATTCTGCGATTAACACAAATAAAACTTACAAAACTGGTAATGTGGTCATGTGACATCTCTTGTATTAACACATAAACTCCTGCAGGTGAAGCGGTTCGATTATTAGACAACATGCTGGACAGCAGCCGTTACAGCCTCCAGCAGACAGATGGCGCTGTGGGTGGCCACGACACCTCTTACATTGGCTATGTAAGTACAGACTGGATGTGCTGCTCGGTCAGTTTCGTCTGTAATGGCCAGTGAATGATGCAAAGTTAATAAACGCTTGATTTGTTACTTTGCTCTGCACAGATGCGGCTCATGGATGATTGTCATGGCAGTCTGGAAGCGGTCCGGAGGGTTGAGGGGGAGCTGGAGGAGGAAGAAGACAATCTTTCAGGCCTGAGCAACCCTGATAACACTGAGACCCACAGCACAGGTGAGTCCAGCAGAGACACTGAGCTAGCTGAGTACACTTTTATGTTAAAAGGGGTGGTTCTGTGGGCTTTTTTCTAGGCTTGGTTGTGTTTAAGGGGCGCAGTATAACATGTCTTAAAGGGTTAGTTCACCCAAAAATGAAATTTCTTTCATTAATGACGCGTAAGACCTCCGTTCATCTTCAGAACAGTTTAAGATATTTTAGATTTAGTCCGAGGGCTTTCTGTCCTCTGAATGCAAGTGTATGCCCACTTGCTGTCCACGTCCGGAAGGGAATAAAAACATCATCACAGTAGTCCATATGTGACATCAGTGGGTTAGTTAGACTCTTATGAAGCGTCGACAATACATTTTGGTCCAAAAATAACAAAAAATACGACTTTATTCAGCATTGTCTTTTCTTCCGTGTTTGTTTTCAATCCTCAAATAAAGATTCAAGTGGTCATGAATCAGCGTATTGATTCGTGATTCAGATCGCCAATGTCACGTGATTTCAGCAGTTTACAGTTTGACACGCGATCCGAATCATGACTCACAACCGTTTGAATCTTTATTTGAGGTTTGAAAACAAATGCGGAAGAGAAGACAATGCTGAATAAAGTGGTATTTTTTGATATTTTTGGATCAAAATGTATTGTCGACGCTTCATAAGAGTCTAACTAACCCACTGATGTCACATATGGACTACTGTGATGATGTTTTTATTCCCTTCCGGACGTGGACAGCAAGTGGGCATACACTTGCATTCAGAGGACAGAAAGCCCTCGGACTAAATCTAAAATATCTTAAACTGTGTCTGAAGATGAACAGAGGTCTTACGAGTGTGGAACGACATTAGGGTGAGTTACTAATGAAAGAAATTTCATTTTTGGGTGAACTAACCCTTTAATACTTATTTTTCTTAAAAACGCAGTATTTTTCTTCTATTCTCCCTTTATTCCACACCGCTGTCTCCACTGTCCTTTGAACGGCTCGTTTGCTTCCTGCTTCTATGAAGCTCATCCCTCTGAAAAACCCAATGGTCTCAGATTGGTCAGATGGCCAAATGTAGTTTCCTGTATTTTTATTGGCTGAAGTGCCAAGCACAGTTTAAGGCCACGCCCCTTCCCATTACGGGCAGAAGTCACATCTGCGGAGACTAGCACGGGTTTATGATGTCACCAACCCAGGAAGAAGCTCGTTGTAGTCCAAACCGGACGTTTTTGTAGGCAATAAACTGCCGTAACTTTAAAAGACAATATCTCCGTTTGCATTGAACTTTCAGCGCTGTAACTTTGCAGATACTGTTTAAGCTCAAGCAGCGACTTTACACACTAACTAAAGTTAAAAAAGTGAAATCGCATGCAACCACCCCTTTCAATTTGATGGTATTGTGGTAATTCTCATATTTCAGGTGTGATTGAGCGCTGGGAGCTGATCCAGGCCCAGTCTGCGGATTCAGATCACAGGCAGAGAGAAGACCTGGTGCTTTGGCAACAGATGACCTCTGACCTGGGCACCATGGAGGCGTGGCTCGGCCAGGCGGAGGCAGAGTTAGCAGAGCTGAGGGGGCAAGATCTCAGCGCAGATATACACACTATTGAGCAGAGGATTAGGAAACTCAAGGTTTGTGTTGTTTATTTGTCTTACAAGAACATATTTGTACTTGTGAATGTGTTGTGCATCCTTCTTAATGCACATTTGTCCCATAGCATCATCACAAACAAGATTTACAGGGATATTCTGTTTGTAGTTTAAAGAGCCGGAGGAGAATTTTGATAAACAGTTTAACATAAAAGCCAACAATATTATTGTCGCGGGACCTCGCGCGCCTAATCAGGCTGTTCACTGAAGGCTATTTTGCTACGGGATATGGGATCTATTCCCTCTGGGATAGATAGTAGGATTTTTTATTAAGCAGTTTTTAATTTAAGAGTAAAATAAGGTCTGTGGTTAACACTACTTAGAGAGCCTTTCCCGTTCTATAACATAAATCGAGAACCGCTATTCTAAAAGCTCATTAGAAATCCCCAGAGGACCCGTGGGGAATTAGCCCTCTGGGTTGACCGTCAAATTGGCATCATGACTTAACAGCTACTAAAAATAAGATGCCTTCTAATCTGGCACGGGATCAGAATGAGTCTTCAGGGGAAAGGCTTTTCTGTTCAAACGTTGGCTGTTGGTAAGATTTTTTAAATGTTTTTGAAAGAAGTCTGTAATGCTCATCTAGGCTGCATTTATGTGTTCAAAAATACACAAACACACACACACAAAATATTATAACAAAATACTGTATTATTATAATTTAAAATAACTTTTTCTATTTTAACATATTTCGAAATGTAATTTATTCCTGCAATGGCAAAGCTGAATCTTCAGCATAATTTGCGGGCCAAGCGCCGCAGCTGCGTAGGCACCCATTGTAACCGTTGGCGTTCTTCTGCTCTGGGAGTCTATGACAGACAGCCCAAAGAACGGCTCGTGGGAGAGTTATGAAATGTGGCACACAAATAGAGGATAGTCTGAACTGTCACAAAGTCTAAAGTTGCACTCACGTTAATGATAATAACTTTCGAAACATAAGGGCTGGAAACAAAATACTGATTTCTTGGCTTCTGCCACTTTTCATTTTGCTATTCCTCCTAGGCCGTTGCTCTGAATAACGTAATGTTCTCGAATAACTTGTGAACAAATTCGACAAAGCATGCAAGTGAATGTGAGGCTATATTTCCACAACGTATTCTGACCAAACTTGTCGTGTGTTATGACGATCATGACCTGAGAGCTGCAGAGTTTGTCAGATTTTCACTAAATTCGAGTCAGATCATCTTCAAACGAAACCGTTTTCATATACTGCAGCAACAAATGTGATGCCAAAATGACTCTGAGGCTGAATCTTTGAAATACTAGGCAGTTGGCACATTCACACCAAACTTTGCATGTGTCATTGTCACCTTACTCTGACCACAACACATATTAGTCAAGTGATAAACCATTAAATCACATTACTAGTGATTGTATTTGATTTTTCAGGCATTCATTTGCTTTATTGCTCATTGTTGCAGTTGGTCTGATGCTCCCTGTCATGATTTCTTGTGCCTTTTTTGTGATGGCCCCTTAATGGCTGGTCACAAAGCAAGCCCACGTTGTATAATAAGTGGTGGCCCAAAATCTCATTGAAAAATAATGTTTTTTTTTATCTTCTTTGTTGCTGAAAGTACAACTGTACTATTTTGTATTACTGTAAATATAACAGTTAGTCATGCCCGGGCTGTAATCAGATACATTTGGCACTGAAGCGCAACCATATGTGGGTTGCTCACATGTCTATGCTGTAGTACAAGTCTTACACACACACACACACACACACACTGACATTTCAAATCAGGCAGGATGTCAGCAACAGAAATGAACCAGAGGAAATCCACAGCATCCCGTTGACCCACATACTGAGTCTGTTCAAATCTTGGAGCATCTGATTTCACCAGTCTATTTTTATTCACACACAGACTAAAACTTGTATACAGCCCAAAGTCTGTAAGCTGACCTTCCCTTCAGAGCAGTTTAACAACCGAAATAAACAACTGAAGACCTGACCAACCAAAACAAGATATGCACTGAACACTGAATCTCAATGCAATCTCAAAAACCAACACACAACTTTCTAACACAAACACTTTGTTTTCTTCTCAGCAGGAGTTGCAGAAGGCCATGGATTCCCATAAGTCCAAAGTACTGTCCATCAACTTAAATAGTGTTGCCCTCCTCCAGCCAGACTCAGGGGAGAGCCAGGAACTGAAAGAGAAACTGAAGGAGATGAACTCACGCTGGGATCGACTGGGAAAATCGCTGAAGGATTGGAGAACAGCGCTCCAGGAGGCTCTGATGCAGTGCCAGGTACATGCACATTACCCATCAAACCTTTCACTCAATCTTTTTAAAGTGTTACTTTTATTCAGCAAAAATTCATTAAATTGATCAAAAGTGACAGTAAAGACATTTATGATGATACAACGAATGTCCTTTTTCAAATAAAATCTGTTCTTTTGAACTTTCTATTCATCAGATCCCGGAAAATAATATATCACCTGATCTCTTTAGAGCATCTTTAGTGCATCGAGTCCAGCAATACCCAATTGCCCCTTGTCGGTCATTTTAAATGTTGTCATTAAATGCTATTTTCATATCATTACGAAACTCGACAGTACTCATAACATTTCGGGGCAGCTGCACCTGGTTGGTCAAAAGTTGTAATGAAATTTCCAAAAATGCTAATACCTTTTGATTGAATTAGTACTGACTAATGAAACTTGGATCATGCCAAGAACATGGATGCCAATTTTGCCATAGTCACACCAACTTCCTGTCTGCCATTTTGAATTTCTTTAAAAACCTACTTTGTCCGATTTACACCGTGCGACAGTTTTTGTTTCGATAGATGAAACCATTTTATGATGGTATGAATGATGAAAAAAATGACTTTGCTTTAGCATATTGACACCAAACTGTATGTCATTGTCACCTCACACTGACCACAACACATTGGGTTCATAACAGCACCACCTATTGGTCAAGTGATGATAACTAAAATTACGCTTTTTTTTCTATTTTGTATTTTTTTACATTTTCTAACAGATAATATTCAGAAATGTTTCTTAAACGGCAAATCATCATATTAGAATCATGTGACAGACACTGAAGTAATGATGCTGAAAATTCAGATTTGCCATCACAGGGATAAATACAATTTTACAATATATTCAAATAGAAAGCAGTTATGTTATATTGTGATAATATTTCTCATTATGACTGATTTTAATGTTTAATCAAAAACATTAAAAAAAAAACCTTACTGACCTCAAACTTTTGAATGGTAGTGTACATTAAAAAGATGCCGCGACTCACTCACACCTTCTGCTTTTCTACAGGAGTTTCATGAGCTGAGTCATGGTCTTCTCCTCTGGTTGGAAAACATTGACCGCCGGCGGAATGAGGTCATCCCAATCCCATCAGGACTAGATCGCCATACACTACGAACTCATTACGGAGCGCTAAAGGTACCTCTCAACAGGACTTTTTGGTATGGATGGACATAATACAAATTTGCCTACAATACACACAACATTAATGCAGAATAAATAAAGATTAAGAATAGTATGTCCATCTATTGTACTTTAAATTCAGGGTGTCCGCGGGGTTTTAAAAAGTATTAAAAAGTGATAAATCAAAATTGTCAAATTTAAGGCCATTAAAAGTGTTAAATTTGGCCTCAGAGGTATTATTTCTTTCCAAATGAGGTATTATTTTTTCAGACTATCAGGTGTCCTATTATATTGAAATTCTATCTGCGTTCGCGTTAGTTCGTTTAAATATGGGCTTCAGCATATCTGGGCACATAATCAAAGATCTTTCGTCTCCGTCTCAACGTATGTTTGATGCTGACGTCATATTCAGTGGTTGTTCGGCATCATCTCAGAGCACAGCGCGCTCAACAGAAGTGGCTGGCTTACGTTTTATTTTAGACTTGCTTCAAGGCATATCTTCAACGACTATCCTCATAAGAGCAATCTTAAACGATGTATATATATATAGTCTAAAATGAACAAAGAGTTGTATGAGAATGAGGCGCGATCCATAGATCCGCGTGTCTGTCTGCTCTTAAAGGGACCGCAGCCAATAAAGCTTCCTGTCAGTAAAGTTAAAGAACAAAGGGAACAGAGAAAATGACTCGCTGCGCTTGACTAAATAACTTTTGTAGCTTTAATAAGGATTAACTATTTAATGTATAGTTTATGCAGTGCAGACTCCATATAACTTTGATAACTGTATTAAATTTCTGTATATTTCCTTACTGTTAAGACAGGAAGGGCAGGAATAAACATGACATTTATTATGGATTTATGTTAGCATTGTTTTAAGTTTACTTAAATTAAAAACTGTTATATTTTTGAAATCCTAATAATGAATGTAAAAAAAAAAAATCAGTAACTGTATTGATATCAGTAATACTGGCCTTCATTCATAAAAAGATGCCATTTAAACAAGTATTTAAAATATACTGTCTTTATGTTGTTTCTACATTAATTTGATTAACTGTGAAATTATTATATTAAAAACGTACAAAAACTTTTTTTATTGCGATTAATCACAGAAAAAATGTGTGATTAATCTAGTTAAAGTTTTTAATCGATTGACTAGTTTTTAGTATTTTGTTTAATTCAACAACTTATCACAGTTATAGAAATGTAATATTTGGCTCAGGTTTTGTTGTTGGGAAAAAAACACTAAATAATTTAATTGCTGAATTACCAATTATTAATTGAAATCAAATGTGTATGCAGTAATGCTTCTCCTCAACCAACCTTTGTGAATGTTGAGATGTATTTTACTGTGTCTGAATGATAACTTATAACAGATTTCCTCCTGGTGTCGATTCTAAATCTATTCTTTTTTGTTTATTATATATGTCAAAATCTGTGTAAATAATAGAAAGGTCGCTGATTAACACTTGCAATTCAGTGTCGTGATGGTTTTAAAAAATATTCTGAAGGTAGTAAAAAAGGTATTAAAAAGTAGTAAATTTAACTTAAGGATTGCTGTATATACCCTGAAATTGTTTTTGGCATTACATTATGAAAATTGGAGTTCACCCATAGTTAAAACGTTCTTAAAGGGATAGTTCACCCAAAAATGAAAATATGTTTTTCTGCTGACCCCCAGTGCATCCAACATGTAGGTGTGTTTCTTCAGTAGAACACAAATGAAGATTTTTAACTCAACCGTTGCTGTGTGAGTCATATAATGATCTCAATGGGTAACAAGTCTATGAGAGCAAAAAAAAAAAAACATGCTTAGACAACACGCACACAGAGCCCTGTGACTCATGACGACACACTGATATCTTAAGACACAAAATGATCAGTTTGTGTGAGAAATCGAGCCGTATTTTTATCATTTTTACCTCATACAACGCTATATCAACAGGCTGGAACACGCGTCACTTATACTTTTTTACTAAGGTCAATATAAACGCTCTGGCGTCGAGTATGAGATTAATTTCTGGCGTTGGCGTAAACTACGGCAGATCGTGTAAACTGGAGGTATTGTCTTTACACTTAAAAGGCGCCAGAGCGTTTGTATTGACCTTACCGGAAGTGAAGCACGTGAAGCCTGGTGGATATAGCGTTGTATTTGAAGTAAAAAAAAATAAAAAATAATAAATACAGCTCGATTTCTCACACAAACTGATCGTTTTGTGTCTAAAGATATCAGTGTGTCGTCATGAGCCACAGGGCTCTTTGTGCGTGTTGTCTAAGGAAATTTTTTTTTTTTTTTTTTTTTACTCTCATAGACTTGTAACCCCATTCACATGATTATATGACTATCACACAGCAACGCTTGAAGTTAAAAACCTTCATTTGTGTTCTACTGAAGAAACACACCTACATGTTGGATGCACTGGGGGTCAGCAGATACACATCACATTTTTGGGTTAACTATCCCTTTAAGTTCACCAAGCTGAAGTACATTGATACACATTTGTGTGCAGCAAATCCAGCGTGAACTGATGGAGACGGAGCAGAAGGTGGAGGGTCTGCAGGATCTCTCGGGGCAGCTGCTGGTGCAGGCTCATGGCAGCGAGTGTCTGGAGGCGCAGGAGAGGGTCCACGTCATCGGGAACCGGCTGCAGCTGCTTCTGAAGGCTGTCCACACAGACCTGGAGCTGCTAGACAAAGAGCTCCAGACCTCTGGGAACAGACAGGTCAGTCTACAAGCACATTCATTACTTCTTGATCTCTTTAATGGACGGTTTGACAGATAAAAAGGGACATAAGAGGTTTAGCCGCTTTTCCACTGTTGGGTCAGTGCGAGTCTGGGCTTTCAACGGGCCGGGCTGGGCTAATGTCCTCTGATCTAAAGCATCGAGCCCAAAACCACACTGTTTCCACCGTCAGGCCAGACGCTTCACTAAAACCTGCCCTTAACACACCTCTCTGGAACAACCTCACACACACAATCATTTCACCAACAAATAGAAGTTTTATCTGAAAACTAATCAGAAAGAAATCACAGGAAACTAGCGAGATCACAGAATGAACATGACAAACGCGGCCGTTTGTTGGCATTTTTGCCGTTTACTTAAAGATTTAAAACCCAAGTCGAAGTTTTACCAGTTTTAAAATAATACGTGATGCATTGATCATAATGAAGGAATCTGTGTTGAGATTGCTCATTAGTCCCACACAAATAAAGTGGTATTTACCATTATTTCACTAAAGAAAGAGGACACTTATTCAGTCGCATTTGTCTGTAGTCACGTGACTGTGTTTACATCACATTTAGAGAGAACGATCATTTCTACAAACGACCTGAGGATCTTCAGCACTCTCTCCAGTGACCGTCCCAGTACAGTTATATTTCCAGTCAGAGAAACAGAAGAGGCTCATGATTGTAATAGCCTGATGTCTTCAAGCGGTCGTATTTACCATGTTTATTATAATAATGGTTAGTGCTCAGTCTTTTACATCACATATAAATATTCCTGCCTCCTACACTGATCATAGTCCTCATCAGATCACCAACAGAAGTTATTTCACACTCACTGCTGTCTGAAAGTGAGTTTTGAGCTAAAATGATTTGGACAGTATTTGATGCTGATGTTAGCTGGGATATGAAATCTGCGGCTCAGATGAACTCCGCCTGTGTTTGTTACCACTCCTCAAGCCTGACCAAGGTATTTGGTGGGCCAAAAAAACCCTGACTGTTGACCCCGCTTTGGGCCCGACAGTGGAAACCCGGCTATAGTTTATAATATCAGACTTCCTTAGATCTCCATTTCAAAGCTAAAACTCAGATCTTCACCCGACTCACAGGACGCGTCCCTCTGGTCTGTCACGGATAACGCAAAGACTTCTGGATCGGTCGGTCCTGTTTCAGATGTCAGCGTTTCTACTAAACGACAATCGGTAATGCATCTCCTCTCCCTTTTTTGATATAATTTCGGGCATGCCTATCCTGCTTAAGTGAGGTGGTTGAGCTTATATCAGGGGGAATGTTTTCTCTACATTGGTTCCACGGTAATATTGAAATCCCTCTGGATATTTGCTCACCCCCTCATCCCCCTGTAAATGATGTTTATTTGTGGCTCCAGAAGTTTACACAAGAAACGCTGGCTTTACCTTCAGACGTGCTTTGAATCAAATCTAGCCACAGTCAGTTGTAGTGGATTTGTTTGAAGGCGTCCGTGTGGAAAGCCAGGTTTCTTGCAACGTGCAAGATTTCTTTTTTTTGTCATTGCCACCTATTTTGCTGCCGCCTTTTGCTTCGTTTGTTACTGATTTGTGATTTTACTGATGGCCTGGCTATATGTCTCTGCTTGTCACCACAAGCTTTGTCTTTATTTGCTGGGACTGAAACATTCTTTCTTTCTTTTACCCCTCCCTCCTTCCCTTTTGCTCATTGCACAACAGCTACGAGGCAAATGTAGTGTGTCAGAACCGGGATCCTCAGCCAGGCTTCCACGTCACAGGTACCTGTCTCTCGGCTGTAGAATGCATTGGGGATGATGGACTCATTCCTGATCCAGATCCTCGGCGGTGGGGTTGTTCAATTCTAAGAAATGAGTTTGTTTTGGTTCCAAGTCAAGGATTCTTACTAATCTTTTCCCCAGGAACATAATATTGAGTCTGGCAATGTGTCCTTTATATAATAACCACTCAGAAACTGTTCAAAATCCTCACAGGTCCATCATCTTCCACCATTCTTGATGCCATGTGAAAATGTTAGACATATCAAGTCATTTTTCAAACCATGTTGCTTCCATTGTTTTTTTTTGCAGTCACACTCATCTCTGCCTTTTATCAGAGAAAAATGCATAAAGGCAGCCATATTGTATAAAACTTGATAAGAACTTTCATTAACAACATTAACAAACACAACATGAATGTAATGCTTAACAAGGTGTTCTTTGAGTTTACATTGCAAAGAAATGCCCATTTTTATATTTGAATGCACATTTGTTAAGCATTATATCATGTTTTTTGTGATTTCTTAATGAAATATATTATGAAGTATTACAAAATATGGAATTGTCTTTGATTATAACACAAATATGGGAAACGATATCTGTCTAAGAACAAATGATCTGAAGATTTAATGTGTGCAGCAAGTGACAACATTTATGATTATATGCAAACAGGCACTAAAAAAGGCACAATATGTAAGATTTTTAGATATTTAAAATATCCACTAGAAGAATGTTATACATGTTGTTGTCCTGATTATCTCAAATGTTTCCAACAATGTTTAAATCCAGAGAAATCCTCTGTTATAACAAGCGTTACGGTCACACCGTCAATGACGTCATATCCGTGTTACCTTTAATTTCTGTAGAAATCATGAAAACACCAAAGACGCTTTAATATAGTGTGTGTTTAATTAGACAGACGAGCAACTGTTTGGATCATTTATCAACAGAAAACTGATCATTGTTCTCCAGCTTATCACTTTTAGTCTTATTGTTTGAATTTCTTGATTCACTGCGAGTAACGTTTTTACCTCAAAGTGGACACTATTTTATCAAGAGGCTAACCATAATCAGAGAGAGCTTTCTCTATTAATATGATATTCTAATATCGATCTAGATCTCATAGCAGCTGCCGAGTGAACACAGAGTAACGTTATAACGACTCTCAACACACTCAAATGTGTTTAGTCTGATTGTTTTAGGCGTGTAAAACAGCACTGCGTTCCCCCACACACACAACGAAAAGAGCGGAAGCGGCGACTGCAGCATAAGCAGAATAAAAGCTCAGAGACGGTGTTTGGCGCAGGTCTCTCTCATTAGCATTCGCTCTCAAGGGCTCTCGCGCGTCCTGCTTCATACCACCGTAACGCTAATAAAACTTTAATACATTCACTCATTCATGAACATGATTTCTGCCCGAGTCCGTCGGATTCCTTTCCATCGGCTGTGGAGGTGAAGAGTCAAGACTACAACTCCCATGATCCCACGCTCATTCACGCCATCATCAAGATACGCCTTTGTATGGAATAAGTGACCTCTAGTGGACAAACTTACATACTGTGCCTTTAAGATGGTTAACGATGATCTGATAACATGATAAAATGAATAGCAGAAGTTCTGTGTTTCTCAAGACATTTATGTGTGTGTCATTAGAATGGACTAATAAATGATAATCTATTGGTGTGATGTTTTTGAAGGTTGCCCAGAGGTTCTGGCTGCGCTTCGTCTCGCTCTGGTTCCTCCGGGGCACAAGGTGGCGCTGCTGTGGCTCGCTGCCAGCCCTTCCTGCTGCGAGTGCTGTGGGCGGCTCTGCCACTGCAGCTCCTGCTGCTCCTCATAGTGGGCCTGACCTGTCTAGTGCCCATGACTGAGCAGGATTACAGCTGCGCCCATGCCAACAATTTCGCCCGATCTTTTCATCCCATGCTCCGCTACACCAACGGCCCGCCCCCTGTATGAGACTTTACTAATGCCTTCATGTGTTTCATATTACACGGCAGGACACAGAATGGACTAGTGTTAGCCAAAGCTGATTCCTGTTCCTGTTTAGTTACTGCTGCTAATTTAAATTTTCACAAACTGTGTATTATTGAACTCATTGCAGTGTAGACCAGTGTTGGACAGCCAAACTGGTGAATCTCTTCTTCTGTCCCAGGAAACAGAAGGAAAATCATATATAATTATGTAATAAATAGCACTGATATAAGCATAAGGTACTGCACTTATACCGTCCAAGAAAATGGCCAAAATTATTTGCTTAGGCTAAGAAAAGTTTTATTTTTTATTTTTTTATTATTTAAAATGTAGAAAAAATTATTTTCAATATTATTTAAATACAATTTTGCATGGCAATTCTAATGTATTTTTATTTTATGGCATGTTCACATTTTTTTCTTTATCCAGAAATGTAAAACAGACTGATGTAGCTCTATGAGAGACGCGTGCTTTTTATTACCGTCATCTGTTCATTGTTATGACAAAAACATGAATTATGATTACAATGCCTATTTATCTATGTACAGTTTGCTAATGCTGACAATAAAAGACACATCTTTTCATTTAATATTTTTCAACTCTTATCCTTTATAATTCAGCCAAATTAACATTTCCACATTCAAAACCCTTCCTTCAAAATCAAAACTTGTACTGTACAAATCATAACATTCAATTATCAAATATAATAGCTGATAAATGCAAAGTACAAGTCTATCGGACTATGACCAAACACATTCACAGATTTGCGGCAAAATGTGACAAATGTATTTTACATCGTAATATAAGGCAGTGAGTGTCTTTCATAACGCTGGGATTAGACTTGAGTTATAACTGACCAATTACAGCTAAAATATGATTTTAAATTTTGTGATATCAGCCATCCAATAAGTAAACGTCTTTAACATTATCAATGCAAATCACTGCTCTATTTTTAATGTCATTTTAACACAAATGGGGAAAACAGCTCAGTGATCAGTGTACAAACAGCTCTCCAATTGTGAGAATTAATCATAATAAATTAAACGGTTTCATACATGTAATTGTCTTTTTTGTTTTGTTCTAAGAGTGACTTTTCTCCTGTCCTGTTTTCAGTTCGGTCACTTTATATTAGTGTTCATGTTACTTTAAATGACCATTTTCATTTTATCCCTTTAATACACTCACCCTCATGTTGGTCCTCATGAGATTTTCTTCTGTTGAACACAAAAGAGGACATTTTGAAGAATGTTGGTAACTGGTAGCCATTGACTTCCGTAGCATTTTTTTCCTACTACGCAAGTCAATGGGGTCCATCAAATGTCTGGTTACCAACATTCTTCAAAATATCCTCGTGTTCAGCAGAAGAAAAACTCATACAGGTTTGGAACAACATGAGTAAAACGGCAAACAAAAATAACTTTATAAGTTAGTCTCCTATGCGGTTTATATTGTAAACTTAGTGCAGCACTTCCGGGTTCTCCATCAGAACGCCGGCTCACCATTGGCCAGCTCCTGCATCAGCATCACACACATTTGGTGCTCACGTGAACAGCCAATAATGAGCCGGTGTTGCAACAAATCAGGTCCTCCCTGGAAAATGGGTCTCCCCAAAGTGTCCCAATTTAACTTAACTATTAAAGGCTTAACTATTTTTTAGGCTTGGTTGTGTTTATGGGGCGCAGTATAACACGTCTTAATAATTTTTTTTTTTTTTAAAACACCATATTTTTCTTCTATTCTCCCTTTATTCCACACCGCTGTCTCCACTGTCATTTGAACGGCTCGTTTGCTTCCTGCTTCTATGAAGCTCATCTCTCTGAAAAACGCGATGGTCTTAGATTGGTTAGATGGCCAAATGTAGTTTCCTGTATTTTTATTGGCTGAAGTGCCAAGCACAGGTTGCCGGAAACGCCACGCCCCTTCCCATTACGGGCAGAAGTCACATCTGCGGAGACTAGCACGGGTTTATGATGTCACCAACCCAGGAAGAAGCTTGCTGTAGTCCAAACCGGACGTTTTTGTAGGCAATAAACTGCCGTAACTTTAAAAGACAATATCTCCGTTTGCATTGAACTTTCAGCGCTGTAACTTTGCAGATTTATAACTATAACGTCGTTTTTAATTAGGACTTGTAATCAGGCGGTAAAGAGAGTACCTATTAAAAGCAATTTTAACCAATGGGATCTTAAAGGAGACCTAATTTCCCAAATTGTCACTACACTGGCATTCTGACGTAGAACCTGGAATTGCTGCGCTGTATTTGTTATTTTTCACTGTGTTCTCGTTGCCTCATAACATTAAGGTTGAACTATAGCCGCATGGACTATTTTAACAATGTCTTTACTTCCTTTCTGGACCTTGAAAGTGGCCGTTGTGTTGCTGTCTATGGAGGGTCAGAAAGCTCGCAGATTTCATCATAAATATCTTCATTTGTGTTCTGAAGATGAACGAAGGTCTTACGGGTTTGGAACGACATGAGGGTGAGGAATTAAAGACAGAAATTTACTTTTTGGGTGAATTAACCCTTTAAGCGAGTGTGATGTTAAAGATGTCGCTCAATGGATATAAAAAGTAAATTAGCAGCTTCTACAGAAACCTGTCTCTCAGTGCACTAAAAAGAGCCCTTTTCACAAGTCTCGGAGAACATGTCTTTTGAATCCCTGTGATGAGATCTGACAAAATCTTAGGTTTGAAGACCTAACCTGTGTTTCTACAAATAGGTTCATTTTCAAATGTGTTAATTTTTTAGATGGAAATCTAAAGTGGACTCTAATAAGGCAAGACTCAAACTTCAATTCCACCTTCAAAAACTATTAGCATAGTTTTGAATCACAGTCCTTATTACTGGTTTGCAGGCTTCACATTCTGCCGCTGTTGGGATTGTATACGGTAGCTGACCTGTACATCGATCAGGGCTCTGGACTTTGGCTGAGACAGGCCATGTTGGGCTGCATGGCTCCGGGGCCTCTGAAGGGGCTACGGCTGCTGCTGGGTGTGGGTGTAGTTGGGGCATCCGTCTCGTTCGGGGCCCACAGTCGCTGCACCTTTCCTGGGGTCTGGAATCGCTGGGCATCCAGCATCTCCAGCAAAAGATCATACAGCGGCACTCGATTCTTACATTTCATATGGTATAAGTGCTCCATTCCTTTGTTGCTTTCACACACACACACACAAAAAAAACATTACAAATATAAAATTTGCATGACTAATATGCATATGCTATGTAATAATAATTCAGCAACAACATTCTTTTAAATGGTTGCTAATAAAGGGAAGAAGGTCCTATCAAATGGGCAAAACTTTTTTTTCTTTCTTACACAGCAAAAACTAATATGGAATATTTTAATTAAAACATTTTTTTAAAAAGCTTTTCTATTTGAATCAACCGTAAAATGTAATTAATCTGATTTTATTCTGTATTCTCTGTAAAGCTGAATGTTCAGCATCATTACTCCAGTCTTCAGTGTCACAGGAATGGAATATGAAATGCTTTTTGTGTTAAAGTGCCCCTATTATGGTTTTTCGATTATTCCCTTTCATGGGTGCGTCTGTATTTTGAATCTCGCTGCGTTACGGCTCTACATCACTAGATAAGACATCTGCATAATGTCCGACTTTGTTGTTCGCCGTCCACCCGTGAACAACTTGACCCTCAAACATAATTTTACTGACGACTGCTCCTCAAATCTCACTAAACTCTTGCTCTTGAGAGACGGGTCAGTACCAGTTTATCCGGACCAGCTCCTCAGAATCACAACCTGTAAATATGAATAATTACTGATGTGTATATTTTCTACCGGGTGTTCAAAATGCGTAGTTTTGTGTTTTATATTGTGTAAGTTTCCGGCTAACTCGCGTTATTACTGTCTTACTGAAATACTTCTGCTCATCAGCTGTGGGCCACTATTACCTCAAACTGAGTCTATTAATGCAGATCGTCTGTCGTTCTTACTACTGTGAGGAAAGAGAAAGGATGGAGTGAGATTTGTTTTCCATCAGTCATTGACGTCAGTGCTGGGCTCAGGGCTTGACATGTTCACGTGCTTGTCCTTCGGACAAGTAAATCGTTCATTTATTTGTCTGAGTAAAAAATGTGCTTGTCCGGAAAAAAGTTTGATATGTTTTTTATTTTGTGTGTGTGTTGTAACTATAATTTATTCTGAAGCAATATTCTCACCAGTGTTCAATCAGCTTTGACATATTTAAATCTGCATACTTGTAAATTTTAATTTTTGTATTGAATCATTTCAAATTTGTGATATTTTTACCTTTTATAAAGGGCATTTACCCCCTAATCTCATTAAATATAGGCTATGCTTCAGGTTTACTTTTATATTGTTAAATTCGATCAATGCATTCAATTCAATTAAGACACTAGGGCTGTTAACAATAAAATTAAATAATTATAATTTGCACTGAAAAATTACAACTGCATCAAATAACGTTTTGAGATTTGTAGTTTTGAATAGACAAAAAAGAAATGTTGGAAAGTATGTTTAAACACGAAACTAAACCTCCAGTAGGTGGCAGCAGGTGGCCGTCTTAATGAGCGAGTCATTGAGTCGTTCATTTAAACGATTCATTCAAACACTGAATCGTTCGCGTTACGGTTCTGCTGTGTGTGAACGATTTTTGCTGCTGAAATCGAACAAAAGCACTCAATATAGCATCTAAAATGTAAGTGACTTTAAGTGAATGTAAATGTAAGTGAATGTTAATTAATTGTTTAAGAAACTCATATGAAAGCAGTGTCAGTTTCAGTCATGATGCTATTCAGGAAACAGCTTAAAGCGCTCTAGTGTTGTAATTTCTCCTTGAGAGGCTGCACGACTGTCAACAGCGCGACCTTATTATCGTCAGTTAATCATATTATTATCCACCACTATCGATCACCACTTACACTAAATTAATGTACAATCATTCTTGCATTTTGGTGATTCGCTAGTTATTTTTTGTTTTAATCAGGCTCTTGTCCGTCAGGCAAGTACAATTATTTTTCACTTGTCCCTTCAAAGCGTTAATGTCGAGCCTGTATATTTTCTACCGGGTGTTCAAAATGTGTAGTTTTGTGTTTTATATTGTGTAAGTTCCCGGCTAATTCGCGTTCTTACTACTGTGAGGAAAGTGACTGATGGAAAACAAATCTCACTCCATCCTTTCTTTGACGTCAGTGCTGGGCTCACGTATGCGCTGTTATTGAATCAGTTCCCGCATGTGCACCAATAAATGAGAAATACACACATGGGTTTGTTGATGGACACACACTTGTTAATGCTGATGGTGAGGAATTACGGCTCAACATCCCATAATGAACCTCAAAATGAGTAGCGAATCACTGAGAAACTCCTGCTCAAGTCGTCCTTGTGATGGAGGTTCAGGTTGAATAACTAGTTCTTCAATGTAAATAAACCTGTCTCTTGCATGATACCCAGAATTTTTTAATATTCCGAAAATTATGATCAAAGTTATTCAACTAAATATACAAATAAAATGTACAGTCTTGTTCAAAATAATAGCAGTACAATGTGACTAACCAGAATAATCAAGGTTTTTCGTATATTTTTTTATTGCTACGTGGCAAACAAGTTACCAGTAGGTTCAGTAGATTCTCAGAAAACAAATGAGACCCAGCATTCATGATATGCACGCTCTTAAGGCTGTGCAATTGGGCAATTAGTTGAATTAGTTGAAAGGGGTGTGTTCAAAAAAATAGCAGTGTGGCATTCAATCACTGAGGTCATCAATTTTGTGAAGAAACAGGTGTGAATCAGGTGGCCCCTATTTAAGGATGAAGCCAACACTTGTTGAACATGCATTTGAAAGCTGAGGAAAATGGGTCGTTCAAGACATTGTTCAGAAGAACAGCGTACTTTGATTAAAAAGTTGATTAGAGAGGGGAAAACCTATAAAGAGGTGCAAAAAATGATAGGCTGTTCAGCTAAAATGATCTCCAATGCCTTAAAATGGAGAGCAAAACCAGAGAGACGTGGAAGAAAACGGAAGACAACCATCAAAATGGATAGAAGAATAACCAGAATGGCAAAGGCTCAGCCAATGATCACCTCCAGGATGATCAAAGACAGTCTGGAGTTACCTGTAAGTACTGTGACAGTTAGAAGACGTCTGTGTGAAGCTAATCTATTTTCAAGAATCCCCCGCAAAGTCCCTCTGTTAAAAAAAAGGCATGTGCAGAAGAGGTTACAATTTGCCAAAGAACACATCAACTGGCCTAAAGAGAAATGGAGGAACATTTTGTGGACTGATGAGAGTAAAATTGTTCTTTTTGGGTCCAAGGGCCACAGGCAGTTTGTGAGACGACCCCCAAACTCTGAATTCAAGCCACAGTACACAGTGAAGACAGTGAAGCATGGAGGTGCAAGCATCATGATATGGGCATGTTTCTCCTACTATGGTGTTGGGCCTATTTATCGCATACCAGGGATCATGGATCAGTTTGCATATGTTAAAATACTTGAAGAGGTCATGTTGCCCTATGCTGAAGAGGACATGCCCTTGAAACGGTTGTTTCAACAAGACAATGACCCAAAACACACTAGTAAACGGGCAAAGTCTTGGTTCCAAACCAACAAAATTAATGTTATGGAGTGGCCAGCCCAATCTCTAGACCTTAATCCAATTGAGAACTTGTGGGGTGATATCAAAAATGCTGTTTCTGAAGCAAAACCAAGAAATGTGAATGAATTGTGGAATGTTGTTAAAGAATCATGGAGTGGAATAACAGCTGAGAGGTGCCACAAGTTGGTTGACTCCATGCCACACAGATGTCAAGCAGTTTTAAAAAACTGTGGTCATACAACTAAATATTAGTTTAGTGATTCACAGGATTGCTAAATCCCAGAAAAAAAAAATGTTTGTACAAAATACTTTTGAGTTTGTACAGTCAAAGGTAGACACTGCTATTTTTTTGAACACACCCCTTTCAACTAATTGCCCAATTGCACAGCCTTAAGAGCGTGCATATCATGAATGCTGGGTCTTGTTTGTTTTCTGACAATCTACTGAACCTACTGGTAACTTGTTTGCCACGTAGCAATAAAAAATATACTAAAAACCTTGATTATTCTGGTTAGTCACATTGTACTGCTATTATTTTGAACAAGACTGTATGAATTAGGTCATAACTAGCTCTTCAATGTTTCATCATCGGACTCGCGCTCGGATTGATGTGGTAAAATCGACGTCATCCTTTACAGTGTGTCCAATCACTGAGCTTTAGGAAGCCTCTGGAGCTGAGGTTCAGTTATGGTGATGGAAACACGAGCTGTACATGATAGACCAATCACAACATACTGGGGCATCTGACCAATCAGAGCAGAGTAGCTCAAAGAAAGACGGGATTTAGAGAGACCGATTCATCCGTCAGTCGTTTGAGAATCATTGAACAATGAGGTGATGTGCAATTGTGCATATTTGACAAAATTAAAGTGTTTTTTGACCTTTGATACATGTAAACCTGTTGTAGGAGACAACAAAACTAAATTAAATTAGCATAATAGGGGCACTTTAATCATCTTATGTCCTCCATCTGCGTTTACCTCATGTGTCTGATGTGGGAGAGCAGCAGCAGGAGCTGGGCTTGACGGCGGGACTGCAGCTGCAGTGACGCTCCTGATTTACTGATGCCGTAAATGAGGGCATCAGTGATGTTGTCCAGCATGCACTGCACCATAAAGCTGTCCATCAGGGGCTCCACTGGACTGGAGCAGAATGAGAATGCACCTGAGCAGACAGTAAAGAGGAAGCAATAACTTGACTGTGGAAGGGATTGTGGGAGGAGATTGAATGATTGACCAATCAGCATAAGCAATAAATGCTTTTCTTACTTAGTATTTTGTCTTGTTTCTAGTCCAAATATCTAAAAATTCTTAAAACAAGAAGTATTTACTAGACAACCAAAAGAAATTGTCTTGTTTTGGGAAAAAATAACAATTTTTTTTAGAGTTTTTGCTTAAAATAAGCAAAATAATCTGCCAGTGGGGTAAGGAAAATAAATCTTAAAAACATTATTTTATTTTCCTTACCCCACTGGCAGATTATTAATCTTATTTTAAGCAAAAACTCACTTCATTTTCAGTTATTTTTTCCCAAAACAAGAACATTTTTACTTGTCTAGTAAATGTTTCTTAATGTAAGAATTTAGATATTTAGACTAAAAACAAGACAAAAATACTAAGTAAGAAATCAAAAAACGTACATCTAAAGAAGAGGCTGTTGAGGGTTTGATTTCTGTTAGCACAGACTCACCTGAATTGAGAAGTATGATGGCCTTAAGACAAACAAATTCCTCCAGCTTGAGTTTGAGACTGCGGAAACGAGCCACAGTCGCCAGGAGCATGTCGAAAATCTCAGCCATCCCCTCGACACATTCACCTTCACTCCTGTAAAAATGAAGACCAGCACTTTATCTACGCTACGAGATCGTTTGTGCCATTTACTGTGGTATGGTGCCTTAAAACGGCCCTTCTTCCTTCTTTCTGTGAGCACTGCACTGTTTGTGTGGGAGCAGAAACTGGACCTCTCTGTAGATATCCTGTCTTTCTGTCTCCTTTCTTGCTGTCTTTCACTCATTTAATCATTTTATCTTGTTATTTCAGTCTCTTCCCAATTTTACATCTTCCAGGATGCTCTATTTAACTTTAAATCTCACTTTTCTTCACTTTTTTCGGATGCTGGTTTTGATTAGATTCGTATCTACTTAGTCAGCGATGACGCTGTTCTTCAGAAGCCTTTTAAAGAGCATGTTCCCAATCGGGTCGTCTTTAATTACATGCTACTTGTGACATGGTCTTCTGAAGATGAGCACAAGGCTCTCAGGTAAATAGTTCAATCTCATTTCATAAGGCACGGCCCTCTGCTGAGCCAAATCCCTTCTGTGGGGGATAAAACCACATACAACTCAATGTTCTTTAAGAAATTGAGGCAAAAATAGGCACACGTAAGAGGGAATGCATCTGGTCGATGTGACATTTCAAAAAGCTCACAATCACACTCACAGCATCAGTAACAGTAAAGTAAAATTGCTGAGACTAAAATAAAGCCCGGGGTTTCATTAGAGTATAACAGGTTTCTGTCACGGCATGTTGACACTTTTCCATTATTCCTTACAGTCAAGCAGAATCTAATCAAAACAACTGAATGTGTTTTCAAAGCGTGGCTGCACACGTTTCCATGTCTGAATAGTCATTAGATTAGGTTCAAGCTTTGTTTTTTTCTTTAGCCTAACTAAATGAGTTTAAAAAACAGTGGAAATGCTTATTCTACAATGATTGTCTATTGAGGAGGGGCAGAACATCCAGCACCTGTCGAGGATGAGATCCTGAGCAAAGATGAGTTTTCCAGGTGAATGAATGGACCTCCATATGAGGCCGATCATCAACACCTCCAGCCAAGAGCTCTCCAACAACTGAACCTGGTCATGCAGAGAGAGGTCCTGGAACCCTGGGAAGAACAGCACATGCTGCATATGATTAAAACGTTCAGTGCATCACATGATCAACCGAGCCAGAGTTGTCTACTCTACTCAACTACTCAACCACATAATCTTTATTTTAGGTTTCACACATTTAAAGAAAGTGTATGTAAGATTGTGGCCAAAACTGGTACTGCAATCCCTTTGAAATGACGGTAGAGCGGTGTATCCACCTCCCCCTGACTCGAGGTTGCCAGATTGGCTGCAGGATCAGCAGGAACGTTTGTAGCTGCAGGTGAGGTAACTAGATGCCGAAACACTACTGACTTTGTGATTGGTCGATTAGGTGGAGGGCGGAGCTTCAGCCCAAAACACAACATGTCAACATCAGTTGAGGGCTGCAACAACAACTTTTAAATGACAATACTCTGGCCGGACTACTGTTGTCAGTGATATAAGTATTTAAAACTAAAGGTCCTGTTCTTCGCGATTCCATCTTTCAAACTTTAGCTAGTGTGAAATGTTGCTGTTAGAGCATAAATAATACCTGTAAAATTATAAAGCTCAAAGTTCAATGCCAAGTGAGATTTTATTTAACAGAAGTTCCCTTTCAAAGCCTACAGCGAACGGCCGGTTTGGACTACACCGCTGCACTTCCTGCTGTAATGACGTCACTAGAACCGTTTGTTGACGAACCCTCCGCCCACAAGAACACGCAAAATAGGGGGCGTGGTCTCGTTGCTCTCCCACGTGGAGAAGAGCGCGCATTCAGCCCTTGCATCTCCCCGTTATGGTAAGAGGCGGGACCTTTCCGGGAAAGTGCACCAAGCTGCTGTCCAATCACAACACGGGAAGCACTGGCCCAATCAGAACTCGTTACGTGTTTCTGGAGGGACTTCATAGAACAAGGAAATCATCAGGCCGTTTTTAGGACAGAGGAAACAGCGCTGTACAGATAAGTCAATTGTGTGAAAAATACTGTTTTTTTACACGCGAAACATGAACGCATGTTATATTGCACACTGTAAACATAATCAAAGCTTCAAAAACACGCGAAGAACGGGACCTTTAACATGATTTCTTAATGTCTAGTGACATATCAGGGCCATTTTATGATTAATTGAAATACATTTCTTCACATACAGTTCCTTTAAACACACATAAGCACTAGCAACACAATAGATTTATAGTTTGTAAAATACACACTGATGTCTACAGAGGCGGCATCAGGAATTCTAGTTTCAATTATAATTTGATGATGTGTAACGTGTTGTATTTATATGAATAAAAAGAGGTCAAACGAAATAAAACCAAAATGTCTCTGGCTCAGCACCAGCCAAAGCACGAGAGCACAGTTTGATTCTGGCAGTTAAGTGATGTCACGGTACATTCTGAAATCCCATATGAGGAAAAAAGCTTTTATTCAGTATTAATACATTAAGTTAATCTCAATTGACAGTAAAAGACATTTTAAAGGCATAATATGTAATTTTCACCACTAGAGGTCACTTATTCAAAACAAAGGCATAACTTGATGACACCTTGATTTCATCAGTGGAAAAGAATCCAACGGGACTCTTTAAAGCCTAATTTGTAGGACATACCATTCTCATCTCAGGCCATAACTGTCTGACGTACCCACAACTAGCCTAGCTTAGCACAAACACTGGAGGTAAACGGCTCCATCTAGTCTATAGCTCAATAAGTGACAAAAT
Organism: Pseudorasbora parva; assembly: GCF_024679245.1. Lineage (NCBI taxonomy): Eukaryota > Metazoa > Chordata > Actinopteri > Cypriniformes > Gobionidae > Pseudorasbora > Pseudorasbora parva. The sequence continues at coordinate 4,911,998 of NC_090186.1, read as the reverse complement.
AACGGCAACATTTTCCATATATATATATATATATATATGTTGTGATGTGCATAGTTAAAATGTGTAGTAAGACCGAAAGAAAATTAAAACTTGCAATTTTCTAGCCAGATATTGCTTGGAACTATACTCTTCTTCTTCCGTAATGATCCAGGAACTTTGCTGCCGTACCATGGGTGCAATGATATTACACAGCGGCTAAAAATAGTCCCCAGCACGCTCTCTGCGCAAACAGGTTGTGACGTTGGTTATGTTGACGGAAGTTAGCCTATTTTCAGGCACTGCGTTATATAATTGCATCCGTTTCACCTATGGTACGTCAGCAAAGTTCCTGTATTATATTACACAGGAATGAGAGTACATATCATGGTTTCCACAAAAATTAGGCAGCACAACCGTTTTCAACATTGATAATTAGAAATATTTCCTGAGCACCAAATCAGCACATTAGAATGATTTCTGAATGAAGACTTGAATAAAAATCAGCTTTACCATCATGGTAATAAAATACATTTTCAAATATATTTACATAGAAAACAGTAACTTTAAATTTTCTTTTGATTTTATTGTATTTTTTTTATCAAATAAGATAAATTGTTTACTTCTCTGAGGAGGGTTAATTAAGAAATCTGAACATCAAATATAATGGCCTTCTTAAGGTCCCAATATGACTCTTTATATGTGCTGAGCTCAGCTGGAGGCCAAATCAAACTGAGCCGCAGCACAGATCACTGTAATAACACCCATGCTCTTTATCTCGGCGCCTGTGACCTTGTCATTTGAATCTCTGCCACCTGTGCTGTCGAAATCTGCTGCCACGGTTACAAAAACTGGCAAGGCTGTCACCAGGGACACTTTCTCCTTCAGATTTAAAAACCATTCCTTTGATACTGCACTCATAATTAAAGCCACTTTGAAAGATTTTACCTGGTACTTTCTTAGCCCAGGCAATCATGTGGACAAGCTCTTTGTCAGCCATGTTTGTGAGCAGGGACATCATGGTGATCTCGGTGTACGGGCGGCTGTGCTTCTGCCTTGAACACACAGCCGGCGGCTCTGCACCCAGAAGCAACACCAACACCTGGTCAGGTGGCATGCATAAAGTGCTGACCACCCCGCCGCCACCGCTGCTCTTCGTCCTCTTGTCCTGAGCTTTCCTCAGCTCACTGTAGCTTTTGTCACGATCCTCATTACCGCTCCTCCTCTTCTCACGCCTGATGGCGCGGCCACCGCGGTCCTTGCGAATACCTGCAATGGAAAAGATGCCGGGATTAACTATTTTCAAACAATTTGAAAAAAAAGAGATAGATGAAATTCTGTACGTTACATGTGAACAAACTTGTTCTAAAGTTTACATACCCTTGATTCTTAATTCTGTGTCTTTCCCTGATTATCCATGGCCGTGTGTATGTGTGTGTGGTTCCCTGATGATCCACCGCTGTGTGTGTGTGTGTGTGTGTGTGTGTGTGTGTGTGTTGTTCCCTGATGAGCCACAGATGTGTGAGAGTTTTGTGATGGTTGTTCTTGAGTCTCTTGTTTGTCCAGAGCAGGTAAACTGACCGTCTTCAGAAAAATACTCAAAATCTTCCGTTTTTCAGCATCTTCTACATATATAAACCCTTTCCAGCAGTGACTGTATGATTCTGAGATTTGAGGGACTCAAACACAACTATTAACATTCACTGATGCTCCAGAAGGAAACACGACACAATAAGAGCCGGGGGTGAACACTTTTGAACAGGATGAAGATGTTAAAATGTTCTTATTTTGTTTAAAAATCACTTTTTTAATTTAGTACTGCCCTTCAGAAGCAACAGAAGACCATTTACCTTGATCTTTAAAATCAATTTTATTTGAAGTTTTCACCGCCGATTCTTAATGTGTCGTGTTTCCTTCTGGAGCTTCAGTGAATGTTTCAAACTTTTTTAAAGGTGTCATGAACTGGCTTTTTTTTTTTTTTTAATTATACTGTTGTCTGAGGTCAACTAATGATGTTTTTGTGGTTTTTACATTCAAAAACATCATAACTAATAGGCTATTTTCTACACTGGTTTTGAGGCTTCTCCAAAAATGCTGGGTTTTGGTGGGCGTGCAGCACTGAAGACTTGGAAGTAAACGCCCACGGCTAGGATTGGATAAGAGAGAGAGAAGTGGCAACCGGAATGATTATCTCGATCATAGGGCTCGTAAACATTTTTATCAAACAAACACAATGTTTTATTTCTCATCGACCCGCGATTTATTGGACTATTATTTTTATATTACACATAGCCCAGAAGATCGGACGATATAAGTGCGAACCGCAAGCACACACATACACGTTCACCGTGTGTGCCCTTCAGATGTCAACAAGAGAGAGAGAGAGAGAATAGCAGAACAAGAACGAAATAAGAGATACATCGGCCTGCCGGGCTTTGCAAGCCCTGGCCCATAAGTGTCCGAGTCCAGCGTGCTGAGGTATGTTCTGTTAGACACGTACACATGAGCAAAACGATCTATAACAACGCAATACTATCACATATCAAAACACTTTTTACTCACATGGTGTGTTGCACCATTCCTGTCGGATCTAAATCCAGCATCGACCGGAGATTTGTTTACAAACGATCCCGCAGTGAACATGTCTTCCCCATGTGAGCTGGAACTTCATTAAAAATAAAGTTCAACCACTCATTCCTACTATTAGGATCCGAAGGAAGCTAATGCAGCGACTGTGTTCTTCCACAACCAGGAATAGCGCAATATCTTAATCTTCCTCTATGTATTGTTGTTGACCAGCTGCTAGCACGAGCCCTCCATGAGTCAGTGGGCGGGCTACTGAACTACGTGCTCATTATTCAGTAGAGGCGGTGTTTCGTCGCACACTGACGTCAGTAGAAGCACAGGACCTTTTGTTGAGCCTGGTGTCTATAAAAGCTTTTCTTTTGACTAACAAGGAAGTTTTCAGCTCTGAAACTTATAGGATAATCTTTCATTACCATGACCTTTTATATATCAAAAGCTCAAGGAAAAGTTGATTCCTCAATTCATCGCCACTTTAATAGTTGTGTTTGAGTCCCTCAATCGTCCTCAGATTTTAGGACTTTTTCTGAAGAATGTTGGTCCGTTTAACTGCTTAGGACAAACAAGAGATTCAACCTTCACAAAACACACACACAGCCGTGGATCATCAGGGAACGACACACACACACACACACACACACACACACACACACACTCCAGGGAATGACACATGGGTTCATAAACTTTTGATCAGGTCATTTATTTAAACTCAGCTATTGCTTTGTCTTATTGGCTAAATGTAAACATATTTTATGTAAAATATCTTATTCAGTACAGCACTAAATAAATAAAAAATAACATGCATTTTGTATAATCTCTCTTATTTTGTTAAAATTATTCACATTTTTACAGATTCTGCAAACAGCAGTGTGGTGTATGATAGCAAGATTTTAGAGGATATGAGTCTTCTTTTGTCTTCGCAAATATCTTGAAAGCACTGCTTTCATATCTGTGTTTAAATCATAATTAATAATAATAATTTGTTACATTTATATAGCACTTTTCTAGGCATTCAAGGCGCTTTAAATATAGAAGGGGGTATCTCCTCAACCGCCACCAATTATACCACCAAGCTTATGTGTATGTTCGCTCCTGACAGATGCTGCATATGTTTATAAAAAGAGAGGAAGGGACAGAACAGTAGGAATATAGTCTATGTACCTCCTTTCATCATGCCTACTTCATAACACTTGCGTAGTCTGCAGGCTTGGCAACTCTTCCTGCGGTTTCTGTCAATAGTGCACTGGTTGGTTGCTGGACAAACATAGTCATTGTGACCTAGAGGAAGAAAAACGAAGTACAGCTTTTTATTGATCATTCTTTTACCTTCAAGTTCTTGCTTAAACAGCAAAATGCTTGGAATGCAATCGTCACTGGTCTCACGATTCAATTCAATTATGTCAACGATCACAACATGATCGTGATTTTCAATATTACTGCACATGGCTACATTTTTGTCAATGAATCCAATAAGTCCGATTTAGGAACTATAAGAAAGAACACTTCTTTCAGGACCACTATCGTCAAATATAATTGACTATTAGCACATAGTTTGGATTGGTGGTATGGTTCTGTTCTGGGCAAGAACTCCCTGTGGTTAGGGCTAGCATGGATTAGCAGGGGCAATGGGAGAGCAGTGATAAACCACCTTAGAGTAAACAGAACAGAACCAACATGATGTATTTCAGATATCATTAATGTCAATATTTAATGTACAAAATAATCAGGAATTTAGTCTGATTCAAGGGGAATCAGAATACCAAATCCTGACTAACGAGAGGAGGAGTTGGGGATGGAGGAGGGTAATTAGCTCTGATAGCACTGAAAGAGCTTATGTGCATGCTAGATGTGATCAGCTTACAGTCAGTACAGCGACTGTAGTGTAGTTTGTTTATAGCCTACCTTTAGCTTTTTACTTCTAGGGACTGCAATTAGGCTTAAAAATTCAGAAAAGTTGTGTTTATCTGTGATAATTATCTCGATGGACAAAACATGCAAGTATCATAAACTTTAGTTGATCACAGAGCTCGTTTTAAGCGATAATCCAAAAGTCCAATTGGGTTTTTCGAGGGAGCCAGTGTGATGCTAACTGTTGATTGGCCTACAAAGTCCCATCATACCTGCACCACTCTATATGGCAAATAAGCCCCACCTTCTAAATGAAAGGGCCAATCGTTGATTAGTAAAGTTATCGGGTCTCTGCAGCTGCCGTTTGAAGCCCTAGTTGCTAAAGAAATGGCAGTGTTTTGAGACGCGCGTTTATAATCGTCCAGGCTGAAAAAATGCAGGTTTTTTGTCATGATTTGAGCGTTTATAAACAATATTTATGAGACAACTGTGGTCAGATTTCATTGTTGATTCCAATATAAAAATGTAATCATAAGCTTGGAGAACAGTTTCGGAGAATTTGATGTTTCCCCATTTAAAGAGATAATTTAAAGATTTATTTCAACCCCCCTACAAAATGCCTAAGCCAGATAGCCAGACTAAAATGCATATAGACAGACCTTTATTTTACTATTTATTTTAGAGATGTTTTTCATTTCTAACTCGATATAAATGAAATAGCGATATGTAAATACTGTTCCTTCATAAGAGAGCAGTATGGCGCGTCGATGGCCTTGGATCTGTTTAGGCACTAAGAGCAGGTACATGCTGTTCCAGTGCTGCAAATGAAATTTTAAATTAGATGAGTGTGTCTCAGCCAGAAATGTCACAGACCTACACACAAACAGAAACACTGACATCCAAACCTCTGAATAAAACCCAGCACAAAATCCTAATGAGGTTTGTAATAGGATATTATACAAAAGACAGAGAATTCAAAATAGTCATGGCAAAATTTAGATATGAACAAGATAATCCTAGCAAACACATTCGAGAGGAATTCTGTGCTCATTAGAAAGACCCTGAAACTATTGCTAAACAAAATCACTTTAACCATTTCAAATTCCTAAAACGATATATACATAGCATACACACGCACGCTAGGCTTGGGCGGTAATACGGTAAAATGGTATACCGCGGGATCTAAAAATAGCAACGGTATCAGTTTCAATACCGTCAAACCGTCAAAAAAAAACAAAAAACAGATCAACTTACATATTGCTGATCAACAATTAATTATTAAATATTTAATAAGTTGAACTAATTAAACTATTTACATATTAAATACTATTTATTTATTAAATGCCTAAATATGTGTATGCGTTGTTGTGACAGCGTGGATGAGAAAGAGAGAGAGAGAGAGAGAGAGAGAGAGAGAGAGGGGAAAAGACTGCGAGTCGGGCACTGAGTTATTATCGAAAAAGAACACAACTTCTGCAGTTTGGAAGTATTTTGGGTTTTGACGGTAAATACAGACGAGGCAATTTGCAAATTGTGCAACAAAAAGATGACCGCGAGAGATGGAAATACCTTGAACCTAAGGGCGCATATCCGAAACCACCATCCTTACTGCTGCGTGGATGAAAAACCGAGCGCACCCTCGGACTATGCTGTAATATTGCCGAAGCCTTTTGTCACACAGCTGGCAATATAAGCAATAAGCATGAACTCCACAAAAATCAAGTGGACATGGGACTCACAAAAAAAAATGTCAATTGTCTGACAATTGTCTCATAACGGTAAGCATAAAACGTGCAGAGAGTTTCTCAGGGGCAGGGGCTCAAATGTAAAAAATAAAATAAAAATATAGGCCTATATATATATATATATATATATATATATATATATATATATATATATATATATATATAAGCCAAGCCAACAGTTTGTTGACGCTGTCTGAGCCTTACATCATAATGTTTTAATTATTCACGGTAATACCGTATACCGAGGTAAAATAGGGAGGAGGTTTGACGGTATCAAAATTTGGATACCGCCCAAGCCTAACGCACGCACACACACAAACTAATCAGGCATATCATTATGACCACCTTCCTAATATTGTGTTGGTCCCCCTTTTGTTGCCAAAAAAACAGCCCTGACCACTCCACTAGACCCCTGAAGGTGTGCTGTGGTATCTGGCACAACATGTTAGCAGTAGATCCTTTAAGTCCTGTAGGTTGTGAGGTGGGGTCTCCATGGATCTGACTTGTTTGTTCATCCCACAGATGCTCGATTGGATTGAGATCTGGAGAATTGGGAGGCCAAGTCAACACCTTTTATTGTTTAAACTTATTGTTGTGCTCCTCAAACCATTCCTGAACCATTTGTGCTTTGTGATAGGAGTATTATTTTGCTGGAAGAGCCACAGCCGCCAGGGAATACCGTTTCATGAAAGGCTGAACATGGTCTCAGCAATGCTTAGGTAGGTGGAGCGTGTCAAAGTAACATCCACATGGATGGAGGACCCAAGGTTTCCCAGCAGAACATTTCCCAAAGCATCACAATGCCTCCGCCGGCTCGCCTTCTTCCCATAGTGCATCCTGGGGCCATGTGTTCCCCAGGTGAGCGATGCACACACACACCCGGCACTCCACGTGATGTAAAAGAAATCTGTATTCCTCAGACCAGGCCACCTTCTTCCATTGCTCAGTGGTCCAGTTCTGATGCTCACGTGCCACTTGGTGCTTTCAGTGGTGGACATGGGTCAGCATGGAAACCCTGACCCTGTGGCCGGTTCTCCACTGTTCCTTCCTTAGAGAACTTTTGATAGATACTGACCACTGCAGACCGGGAACAGCCCACAAGAGCTGCAGTTTTGGAGATACTCTGACCCAGTCGTCTAGCCATCATCTAGGCCCTTGTCAAACTCACTCAAATCCTTACACTTGCCCATTTTTCCTGCTTTTAACACATCAACTTTGAGGACAAAATGTTTACTTGCTGACTAATATATCCTACCCACTAACAGAGGCCACGATGAAGAAATAATCAGTTTGTATTTTATATATATATATATATATATATATATATATATATATATATATATATATATATATATATATATATATATATATATATATATATATATATATATATATATATATATACACACACACACACACACACACACACACACACAGAGATGAGCAAAAACATTATGACCAGTTAAAGTTGAAGTGAATATCATTGATCATATCCTAAAAAGGCCGCATATTAAGGTCTGGATTATATGATCAGAAAATAATGAATTCTTATAATCAACATGTTGGATGCAGGGGAAATGGGCAAGAATAAAGAGCGACTTTACAACATTGACACAGGTAAAATTGTTATGGCAAGGCGACTGGGTCTCTCAAATTCAAATTGCAGAAATTAAAAATGCATTTACTCTGTTTTATTGTCTTGCTTCCGCTCTTCTCTCTGCCTCCCTGTCACGTCTGTCTTCTCTCTCTTTAAACATCATGTCTCTCTTATACTCACTGTAATTCCCCTCACCCAGTGTGTCCTGAAACCCATTTGTCAGGCGCACACTTACACTCATTTTCCTCCAGTTTCTCACTCAGTTTTCCTCACCAAAATGGCAGTTAAAGTCAGCAGTAGTTAGCTGCTCCAGGAAAGAGCTCACCAGGAGCTTGTGTGTCAGGGTCAAGCTCAAAACATCTACCCGGCCTTTCATCTCATCTCACCAAACCCACCCAGATCTGCACCCCCTTCCAACACAATACAGAACTGCAAATAAGGTGCAGGCAGAGACATCTGCGAGCTGTACACATCAGCCGCTCGTCAGATTTAGCATGTGTGAAACTTTGATTTTCACCTTTTCTGTCACCTTTAAAAGGGAGGACAGTGAACATGCAAGAATCACATTACATACTGCACACTGTCACACATTTGATTGTATTTGAAAGCACAAGGGCTTGACTTGATAATAGAAAATCAAGGAAAATCAAATTATTTTTTCTTTTTACCAGCACCAATATATTTTCGGACACCACTTTGGTGACTGAGAAAACTATGTGCTCTACTATGGTCAATCTTTTTCCCAAGGATGGAGTTGTTATTTCTTGCAAATGCTAAGGATTATTAATGGCCATTGTTGTGCATATGTATAGACTAAATAGCCAAGAATTCAATCAATAAGTGCAGGGGGCGTTTAAGCAAGTGTGTTCTTCACTGTGAAATCAAAATGGACAATTCTTGTTTGTTTGTTTTTTAAAACAATTAAAACAATTTTAAAACAATTTTTCGGTGCTCATAATTATTTTTATTTTTATTCATGTGACCTTCAAAGTTTGCATAAAAAAGAATTTGCCATTTTTCTTCCCCATTGTGACGTTTATCCAAGTGAAATTTTGGTGAAATTATGCAATATTCCACAAACAATAAGAATGGTAGATTTGATTTTATATTGGCTTCAAACTAAATAACTTCCCATCACCCTTTTAATAGGCTATGTCTTCTCTGATGACGTGTCGAGATCAGGTCACGAGATTGGTATCTCCTTTAGGTGCCCCGAGTGATCCCATTAGTTTATCCAACTTTTAATGAGTAGTATTTTTAGCGCCTGATTTAAATTCCTGCACAATAGTATACTATAAAATAGCTAAAGGTGCAGTGTGTAGTATTTATGAAATGCAATATAGTATACATAAATATGTTTTCAGTGGTGTATAAAGACCTTACATAATGAACCGTTATGTTTTTACTACTTTAGAATGAGCCGTTTCTATCTCCATACACCGCAGGTCCCCCTACAGTGAATTCGCCATTTTGCGCTGCCATGTTTCTACAGTGGCCCTATACAGACAAACTTCTCTACACAGCACTAGCTACTCTATCATCTCGAAATATATATTGGAATATCGGATTTTAAATCACCATATATTCGTATCGGCCTTAAAGGGATAGTTCACCCAAAAATGAAAATTCTGTCTTTAATTCCTCATGTAGTTCGACACCCGTCAGACCTCCGTTAATCTTCAGTCACATATTAAGATATTAGTGTTGAAATCCGATGGCTCAGAAAGGCCTTCATTGACACCAATGTCATTTCCTCTCTCAAGACCCATAAAGGCACTAAAGACGTCGTTACAAAGCCCATCTCACAACAGTAGCTCTACAATCATTTTATAAAGTGACGAAAAATTGTTTTTGTGTGCAAAATAAATAAATAAATAAGGACTTATATAGTGATGGGCCGATTTCAAAACAAAGATTCGAACGCTATGAATCAGTGAATCGATTCATGATTCGGATCGCGTCTCTAACTGGCAAACTGCTGAAATCATGTGACATTGGCGATCCGAATCATTAATCAATACGCTGATTCATTACCGTTTGAATCTTTATTTGAGGTTTGAAAACAAGAAGACAATGCTGAATAAAGTCGTAGTTTTTGCTATTTTTGAACCAAAATGTATTTTCAATGCTTCAAGAGAGTCTAATTAACCCACTGATGTCTCATATGGACTATTTTGATGATGTTTTTATTCCCTTTCTGGACATGGACAGTATAGTGTGCATACACTTGCATACACTCTCGGACTAAATATAAAATATCTTAAACTGTGTGTGAAGATGAACGGAGGTCTTACGGGTGTGGAACGACATTCCAAATTTCATTTTTGGGTGAACTAACCCTTTAAAAATCCTTTATCGGTCAGGCTCTAACATGAACCGGCATAGACCAGTAGTGAGATGAACAGAGACAACGTTATTGGATTACATCATGTGTCATTCACTGGTAAGAAAACTTTACAGTCAGGTAACAGCACTACAATATCGTAAACAACTGTTCGCCATTTACTGTTCGCTCTGCACAGCGTACGTGAACGCATTGATGACGTGAGATGTCTGCGTGAACTGGCTGCGCAGTGATATGCAAACACACATTGACTGATTCATTTGGACAGAATGCAATGATTGAACGAACATGAAGTGATAACTGCCAAACGGTTGTTTGGATCTAGTTTCAGTGGTGAAAATATACAATAGAAAAAGTAATGGCAATAAATGTTACTTAATATTTGTTAAAATCAGTTGTTCTGATTCTGAACGTCAGCAAAGCTGTGAGTACTTGCAGCCGATATTCAGAACAGCAAGATTGCAATCAATTATATTGTATTATGCCGGTTACCTTGTATGCTTCTCTTGAAGAAAGCTTTGCAACCTTCACAGGACCAGACTCCATAATGATAGCCAGAGGCGTAGTCGCTGCACACCGCACAGAAGCGCGTCTCCTTCCCTGAATCAAACCCTCCTCCAGCTCTGGATCCGGAGTACAACTCTTGCCTGTCAGTCGCACTGCACAACACCTCACACAGACCAACACCTGCCTGCTGAGAGGATACCACACTGGACCTAGAGACAGAAAGAGGTGCGATGTCAATATACAGTGGATAATGAAAACAACAGGTCATGTTCCAACCACCAGACAAACTGGCTGACTTACAAATAATTAAGTATGCCTATTAAAATTCTGGCCAATGAAGATAAGTGTTTATTATTTTCATGTTATTATAGTCGATCAATGATATTTCACCCAAAAATGATTATTATCATTACCAAGGTATCATTGGTGTATAGGACTTTCTTCTTTCAGACAAATACAATTGGAGTTATATTAAAAATGCCTCTTCCAAAATGTATAATGGCAATGAATGGAGGACGAGACTTCTGGAGCAAAGCGAAAAATATCCAACTTCACTAAAATGTATAGAACTAAAATAACTAGCATCCGGCAAATGGCCATCTAAATCAATTTATGGTGAAAGAGTAAAGGCTGATTTATACTTCTGTTTCGAACCTGCACCGTAGCTGTGTCAATTTTCATTTATACCTTTGCGTCCTTGTCCGCGTTGGCATGCAGTATACATGCAGAGGGAGCATGTGTCCCTCTGAGGGAGGGGTTCTGGCAGACCAATCACAGCGCTTGCGATCGACACGTTGTTAAATTTTTGGAGTGCAACAAAGCCTACGACATAGGTACTGCATACACTCGACGCAGAAGTAAAAATTGGGCTTAACCCCTGACCGGGCGGACGCATGAGGTATTGATGAACGCGGAAGTGCAGAAGAAAAGAGCAAAGCAAACACCAGCCACGAATTGGAGTCTAAAACGAGAATTTTTAATGAGAAATGTTTGTTGCCCAATCCAATTAGTTTGAACCATGAGAGGCATCAAAGCATCGCATCAGGGTTACTTTTTTGGCATAAGTTGGCTTGTGTAGGCTGTCTGCTAGTTATTTTAGTCTATAATGTTTTAACATCTGTCAGATGTTTAGGTGAACATCTGTTGTTTTAAAAGATGCTCTAAATAAACTTTGATTTGATATAAAGTTTTAAATATGGATTTTTTCTTAAACAAATGCATCGCTTCACTTCCAAATCTCGTCCTCCATTCACTGCCATTATAAAGCTTGGAAGAGCTATGACATTTTTATTATAACTCTGAAAGAAGAATGTCATATACACTTAGGATGACTTGAGGGTAAATCATGGGGTAATTTTCATTTTTGGGTGAACTATGCCTCATATTTAATGGAATGTAGGCTTCACAACATTATAGACATCCGTTTTGAGAGTTGCTAAAGATTCAATTTAACAATGCTATTAAATAATCACTGCTATTAAAGATTTAAAAAATTGTGAGCATGTAAATGGTCACAAATAGACAAGTAAATGAGCATGCGCAATTAATACCCAAAACAAAACTAACAAACTCTAATGTCATCAACCAATAAAGAAAATACATCTTAGAGCACCGCATGTTACATTTAAGATTGAGATGCAAATTTGTAAAGTCCACGGAGAACATGTACGTGACTGCAAACATTGGACAAGTATGACCATCCCCATTTCCTTCTGACCCCTTGTTCCAATGTTTGTAAATATTTATTCTATCTTTAATTCTGATGTCCAGAAGATATATTGCATAACCTCAAAAATGAACTGCAGTGATGTCCAGTGACACCAAATGACAAATGAATCTCCAAGCAGCCTAAAGCAGTGGATGTATTCCCACTCTAATATGTGCCTTTGACATGAGATTTAAACAACAGATTTGACTAAAAATGGTCTCTTCAACATGTGCTGTTAATCCATTAATCTCTTCTTAGTTCTTACAAAAGTGAAAAATGTGCTCCCTGTGCATTCAGACAGGATGTGATGATTTCAATACCACTGTTGTTTTCACTAATTGTACTTTCCTCAAGGTCTACAGACAGAATGAATTAGAAACTTTACAAATGTACACTTCTTTCTGTGACGGGTATACTTATGTGGATAGTGGCGTTTCCAATCCTAACCTTCTTTTCAGAAAGTCAAGAAATACTAATAATTAACAGCACAAACAGAGCATAAAATAACAACAAATAAAATAAGCTATAATTAGTTCAAGAGCACAGAACAATATATGAAGCGACACTGGACACGAACAGGTCTAAAGTGCTTTGTATGTGTATTCCTTAAACATACTCATATACATATAAACAGAATATGATCTGCTGTTCTTTAGGGTAATACAGAAAGTATCATATCCTGTTCCAACCACGAGATCAGCGTGTACTTTCTGACCAACAACATCTCATCACCATTTAGTCTGTACAGAGAAAGAAAATGGGAAAGCAGTGGGTGTGTGAAAAAAGTCATACACATTCTCAATATAACTGTAAATGAAAACACATTGCAAAAACCAAATAGCATTAGATGTTAGTCATACACAATTCACAAACGTATAACCATAAAAAGAAAGATATTTATGTGTATAAAAATATGCAAGTCTTAAAGGCACAGTATGTAAGTTTGGCCACTAGAGGTCACTTATTTAAAACAAAGGCATGGCTTGATGACGGCGTGAATGAGCGTGGGATCATGAGAGTTGTAGTCTTGACTCTTCACCTCCACAGCCGATGGAAAGCAATCCGACAGACTCGGGCAGAAATCATGTTCATGAATGAGTGAATGTATTAAAGTTTAATTAGCGTTACGGTGGTATGAAGCAGGACGCGCGAGAGCCCTTGAGAGCGAATGCTAATGAGAGAGACCTGCGCCAAACACCGTCTCTGAGATTTTATTCTGCTTATGCTGCAGTCGCCGCTTGCGCTCTTTTCGTTGTGTGTAGGGATGTCACAAGTACTGGTACTTCGGTACCAAGTCGGTACTGAAATTTAAGAAATGTGCCGATACCAGCATTTCTGTAGTACCGGTAGTACCGACTCCCGAGTATATTCGGTACCCGCAGCTGCGTTCTTCAGTTGCTTCCGTGTTTACCTAAGCACAGTGCTCCAGACTGAAGCCGAATATCTACTAGTTTCTGTGAATATTAAATTGTAAAACACTACTTCAATATTACTAAAATATCACAGTAATAAGCACAGGATGACTAAATAACTGTTGCTAAATTACATTAAATAAATGTGAACATATATTGTATGCTGGAGAAAGCTCTCTCTGATTATGCCGTTAGTCTCTTGGTAAAATAGTGTCGTCTCTGAGGTAAAAACGTTGCTCGCGGTGAATCAAGAAAACGAGAGATTCAAACAATAAGACTAAAGGTAAGCTGTAAGCTACTATAAGCTGGAGAACAATGATCAGTTTTCTGTTGATAAATGATCCAAACAGATGCTCGTTTGTCTAATAAAGCACACACTATAGCTGTGTCTCATTTCATTACATTTTAAAGGCTGCGTCCTCCGGAGGACACGTCCTGTGTAGGATGCAGTATACGGAGGGTCCTCAATCAGAATTAAATGAGACGTCCTTTGTAGGACACACAGGCAGGAAGTATCGCAAAGCTATGCCAACACGGTCAGCCTCGTTGTGCTCTAACGCCAGTTTATATGAATGAAAATTATTTATAACTTGAAAATTACTATGAAATGTTTCTTGTCTTGACAGCAATGTACCCTTCTAAACGTTTTAAAAGCACTAAACAGTTGTTATCCTGTTTACCACAACTAAGTCAGTTGGAGGTAATGGAGCTTAAAAAAAACAAAAACAAGCTTAAACTACTTACATTTAAACACCACACCTACGCTCGCAGGTATATCTGGCAGTCGGGCAGTTTTTCATATAATATTAAAATATATGACGGTTGTTAACAGCGACACAATGAATTGTGGGTTATCTCCAGCCTATGAAGGATACACCTCATGCACGCTCCGAAATCCTGTAAAAGAAGGGCGCATTTGGAGTGTCCTGCTCACTTTTTAGAAATGAGACGGCCTTATGACGTATGCAGCCTTCGAAGGAGACCTCCGGAGGACGCAGCCTTCTGAAATGAGACAGCTTCTATTAAAGCGTCTTTGGTGTTTCCATGGTTTCTACGGGACTCAAAGGTAGCGTGGATATGACGTCATTGACAGTGTGACCGTAACGCTGGTCAAAAGAGCTGATTTATCTGGATTTATACATTCTTAGAAACATTTGGGACAATGTAAGTACACAGGACAACAAAATACGTAACATTGTTCTAGTGATATTTAAATCTAAAAATCTTACATACTGTGCCTTTAGCATACATTTCACCTTTAAAAGATGAAAAAATCTGTAATGGCTTTAAAAAAAAAAAAAAAATAGGTATTTAAATTACTACAAAGGTCATGGTTTGTATGCAAATTAAACATGTTAAAAAAATGAAGGTTTCACCAGGTTTGTGTAAGGAGTTTTAACCTCAATAAGCAGGTAGCCAAGCAGGATTCGAGTGCTAGACCAAACATTATGCCTCAATGAATCATAAATCAGGTGTGAACGACCCCCAGAACAACCTCATCTGATTAACTGGACACCTGACAATATCTGTTTAATAATCTTAAACATCTTTTATAGTTTTCTTTCCTGTTAGATTTACTGTTATAGTTTGTCACAGCCAGAAAAAAAAATTAAAAAAAAAAAAAAAAGAGATTTTCAGTTTCTACAAAAGATCTTAAAACCAATATAACTCTTAACGTTGTGTAAAAATTAAGCTCCTACAATAGCGTCCAAAAACATAGTTAAAGCAGCACTGACCTGTAGCCTGTGCTGGATGAGGTGTCCAGGTAGTAGGACACCTGTTGGGTCGAGTTGGGTCCTCCATGATGGCTCAGGTATGGGGACAGCTGAGGGCTGGCGGGTGCAAACATGAGAGGGCTGTTGGATTCGGCGCCTAACGTCTGCAGATGTTCTTCAGCGGGGGGGTCTGTGGGAGCCGCGTAGTATCCGTCAGTGGGAGACGAGGTCCCGTAGCTCTGTGTGGGCTCTGGGTACTCATAGGCTCCATCAAGGTAATGGACAGAGGAGCTGATGTACTCCTCCTTGGGGTACATGGGTGAGAGTTTGTGGGCAGTGGGGGGCGAGGAAAGTCCCTCCAGGTCTTCTCTCTCTGGGTTCAGGCTGGTCCTGCGTCGCTTTCTGGCACCAGCAGCCTCTCCGCTGGTCTGCCCTCCAGACATCACCATGGAAACACACACGCAGCCTTAGGGTACTATCTGTTCATAAGCAACCACCAAAAGAGCGTTTGTCTTTTTTAAGCTCTGTCTTTTTTTTTCCACCTCCCACTGTCTTTCTCAAAATCTCTCTCCCTTGTTCTGCTTTGCTTCCGCCCCACCGCTCTGCCTACTCCTCCAGTCCTCTTTGGGCTGAGAGTCAAAAGATCTAAGATATGTGAGGCTGCTTTCCCTGTGCTTAAAATACCTTTTTCTTCCATAGCTAAAACTACCATTCTAACACACATGCCTTAAATATTACACTTAAGGAAGGATAAAACACAATGACAAGTCTGAGGTGAGGTGCTTTTCTAATAAACAGGAAATAGAGAGGACAGGAAACTCAATTGTAACTGCTAATAACAGAAGGATATGCTTGATTATAAGCCACTAGATCGACAGTAAAATTCTTGTGAGAATGTATGAAAAAAATAGCTAAAACATTTACAACATCCTTACCAAAATTCAAATCAATCAATCCTCTGATTTATAAGTTTAGCCCCATCACAAGTAGCCTGGATGCATCCCCTCGCTGCTGTATCTCTGACTTCCTGTGTTCCTTTCACTGTCTGTCGCTTTGGCTAAAAAAAAATAAAAAAAACGAAAGAAGATGGGGTAAACAAATTAAAGACAGGTCGATACTGGCGGTCACTCTTCGGAGCAGGTCATGGCAACCAGGTAAACAAGAGATAGGAGGTCACCACCTGATTCACTTGCCAGAACCTTTGGATTTCCACTTTACATGATGCCGAAATGGGAAATTATACTTCAAATAATTTATTAACTTTGTTGAATGATTAAGAGGTTCACAAGGGACAAACAAGTCTGTCTGTTGATAATCAATTCTCTGTACTGGCAGCTATTAAAGATGAAATGGAAAGTGTGTAGGTGTCTGCATTCATCGTTCAATTCTGTAAGGGAGGCCTTGGCTAATCGAGTTTTGATTTATCTTTGAAAGGGAAAACATATACCCCCAGTTTCACAGTCAAGGCTTAAGCTAGTCCCAGACTAAAACGCATGTTTAAGCTGTTTTAACTGAAAACAACTTGCACTGATATCATTTAAAGTATCTGTGGAATTGTTTTGTCTTAGGATGCACACCAGTATTGTTTTTTTTTCTAGGCCCATTTATAAAAGCTACTTAAATGTCCTAATTGAACTAAGGCCCAATCTTAGCTTAGTCTAAGCCCCATCTATGAAACCGGGCCTTATAGTATTTTTATACTCATTTTGAATAATATGCACTACTGTTCCAAATGTTTGGGGTCAGAAATAATTGTTTCTTATATAAAATAAGGTACTTAATAGTTTTATTCAGTAAGAATCAGCAGTGATAGTAAAGAGCTTTACATTGAGATATTTAAACACTCTAAAAACCACTGTTAAAAACAACCCTAAAAGGGGTACTAAAAACTTAAAGGGGTAACAGTTACGTTACTTTAAACTTAAAATACTCAGTCCATACAACCACTGGCTTGCATAATTAATTCGTTTTCTATCCTATTTTAGAATAAAGCATATTTTACATCGTTTTAATACATAATGGCTGCATTTAAGCTTGTTTAACAAATATTATAAGTAAAAAACATTTAGAAGTAATTCAAGTTTAATCGACCGGTCTCTGTTGTCCCGTTTCCACCGTAACGGCGCTGGATCTCGTGCCGGAGCTGGTGTAATGTTCAGCGGGTACACTTCTAACTTTAGACCGCCGTCCCGCGTTTCTCTCGTAGCCGAAATATGCCGTGACCGACTCCATGACCTGTACATAAAAATAAAATAAATAAAAAACCACTGTACAATTTTAAGAACATATTTTAACATCATAACTATTTATATTTCGTATTAAGTATTTATATATATATTTTTTTTTAAAAAAGCATTAACTTACATTTTATGCAAGAGCAAGTTCAGGCGTTTGGTTTCCGTCCAGGGGCGTAACTACAGACAGTGCAGGCAGTGCAGCCGCACTGGGGCCCGTGCGGCAGGGGGGCCCGCAGCGCACACGGGCCCATGCCCACATTGCAAACGGGCCCATGGCGACAAAGTGACTCCGCAGAATATTGTGACACTCACATTTCAAATGAAAAGCACTGGTTTCAGATTTCACACGGCTGTCGCGCTCTACCGTCACGCTTAGGATATACTGACCACCTTTTTCATCAGAGCATGTGAGCGGAGCACAGTTGCGTGATGCTCGATCCGCTAGATATTCCGCTCTATGCCAGTGAGCTCCACAATTCACTATAAAATGTGAATTATTTGATTTAAATCTAGCGATTTCAAGGTTTCTTTAGACGTTTGTTTCATGTTTATGTCATGTATTCACCGAGTTTCAGATTCTCGCAGATAGAAAGCGCACCTTTTTTATTTATTTTACTAAAGCACAAAGTTTTGTTGTTATGTGAGTGTACACAAATAAAAGTGGACAATTAATATTTATAATTATGTCTCACATTTATCTGTATGGCCAAAAATTACGGAGTATTGCGAGTTATAGGCTATCCCCCGTCATGACTCGTGAGGGGGAAAAACAGCCGGTACGTGCGTTCTTCAGCCAGAGGGTTAAAGAAACCGAAGCCTATTTAGTTTCAGATTTATGTTTAAATAATAGCCCATAATATAATTTATTATTATTATTATTATTATTAATTATTTTAGTTAGGGATGCATCAAATATTCGGGCGAAAATGGACCATGTGCATTCTCTCGGTGCATTCTTGGCCGAAAGACTTTCATCACCGAAACAATACGTCCGAAATGTGGGCTTCGTCCCGTTTTTTAGCCTGTCTCTCCAATCCGTAGCGGCTCTGAGCAGAGCGCAGCGCACGTCAGAAGCAGAGGTGTGTGTGTGTGTGTGTGTGAATCTGAGCGTCATTGGTCTGTCACCGCTCGTCAATGTCAAAATATTTGATAAAACCAATCAAATCAGAGAAGGCGGGCTTTATGGGCACACAGAAACTGCTGAGGCTGAGCGCACTTTTTTTTTTAGGAGCGCAACAGTAAGATAAATGCAGCTAAACTAAACATTCATGTTTGACAGCTTCTGCTTTAAGTCAGAAATGTTAATCAAAAGAAAAAAATATTTAGGCGAATTAATAAACTTGTGTCTAATTTTTAGACATTTTTAACTGGAAATATGCCTATGTGATTCATAATGTAGGCCTAATTAACGAACAAGAAATATTAACAAAGCCATTTTCATCAGATTAGGCATAAGATTAATAATAAATGTGTATATATTGTTAATTAATATAATTCTATTTTTAACATACAGTAAATATATATATTTTTTTTAACTCAGCTTTTCCAGCTTGTATTGGGCATAAGATTAGTATTGAATGTGTTCATATTGTGATTTTAATCAACTTAAAACTTTGATAAATAGTAAATTAAGTAAGTAGATTATCTTAAAAGAACATCTTAAAATGCTCATATGTAGATCATAGAAATCAAAATTTTCTCGGGGGAGCATGTTAGAACCCCCTAACATTTGGGATCTTGGTGATTATAAACCTGCCTACATTATTGGGTATGATTAATGCACGTACAGTATGGCCATGCAGTAAGGTGTTAATATTTGCTTTATAAGTAATGATAAACAGCCAATATCTTAGGGGTATGCATGTTTGTAAGCTATTAGTTAATAGCGCAATTTGGACCCTAAACTAAATAGTGTTAACATTTTTTCTACAGGCCTACCCTCACTGGGGGCTGAGCCGCCCTAAAATAAAAATCATAGAAACGCCCCTGATTTTCACCATCATCACCCGCGTGTAGTGCCAGAAGACGCGAATGAGAACATCTGTCTCTGTGCACTCATCCGAAAGCACGCAGTCTCACAGCGAGCAAACATTGAGTTCTCTTTCAAGTCTTGCGTTTGAACGGACAAACTCACAAAAAAAGTAGCCTATGTCAACATGTCCATCTTGATGAGTCTCTAGTAATATTGTTATCTACTTTTTTTGGCCTTCAGAACATCTTAAAATACATATATGTAGATCCTAGAAATCTAAATTTTCTCGGGGGAGCATGCCCCCGAACCCCCCTAAATAACTCACATTTGGAATCTTACTGATTATAAAAGAGTGTCTTTTTTACCATTAAGGAATGTAGGCCCTACGGTGACACAGAATAAGCCATTAATATTTGATTTGTAAATAATAATAAACAACCGATATCCTGATATGGAAATGAAACCTGACCCTAAAGTGTTACATATGCTTGGTTAGGGGGGGGCCTAACTGCATAGCCTGCACTGGGGCCCATCATTAGTAAGTTACGCCACTGTTTCCGTCACTCGAAAATACCGTTGCAACACTCATTTAACGTTGGGTGACTCAAAATTAAACGACATACAGCACAATAATGAATTTATAGAGAATTTTTTTTTACATAAACCTCTATTTTACCGAGGACATGCACCAATTCGACGGAGCTACACTGCTCCTCCATGAAGAGGCCCCAAAAAGCCCGCGATAAATGCTGCCTTCACGTGCTATCGGAAATGTGATAATTCTGACTTCTGAAGTCGTGACTACAAGATTATTGCATTCAAGTTTCAAAATTTGAGGGCGTTCATGTGAAATTTATACATAGAAAACTCGTATTTACGATAATTCCGAGAGCACGTGAAGGCAGTAAATATAACTCAAGCCCTGGGTTGTTACGTCTGACCTGTCACCTGACCCAAGGTCTGACCGAGGCATGATCAGGACCTGGAGGACCCAGCACAGACGGTGAAAAAATTTAAATAAAATAAAACCCAGGACACAAAAACTACCCAAACACTAAATTAAAAAAATGCTCCAAAAACCTCAACCTAGCATTTTGGGAAAAAAAAAAAAAAATAACCCAACAGATTATTTAAAGAAACACCGCGCGCACACACACGAACTCTGTTTATATATATATATATATATATATATATATATATATATATATATATATATATATATATATATATATATATATATATATATATATATATATATATTAAGCAACTTTTTAAGCAATTCAGCATCATTAACCATCACAGGAATTAATTACATTTTAAAATACATATGTTAAAATAATGTTATATATAATGTTTTTACTGCTTTTTTAACAAATAAATGTAGCCTTGGTGAGCATAAAACAACATAACTTAAAAAATCTTAACCGTGTCTGAGCTGTCTCTTTTTAATATTTTTATAATTATAATTTATGGATAAAATATTACGCTCTGTCCTCAAACATAATTACTGCTAATAGATTTTAATCAAACATAAGCTTATTTTTATT
Organism: Pseudorasbora parva; assembly: GCF_024679245.1. Classification (NCBI taxonomy): domain Eukaryota; kingdom Metazoa; phylum Chordata; class Actinopteri; order Cypriniformes; family Gobionidae; genus Pseudorasbora; species Pseudorasbora parva. The sequence goes on along the minus strand of NC_090186.1, from coordinate 4,890,807 downwards.
TGTCTGTTTATTTCTCACAACTTTACAGATATAAAATAAGCATGTTCATTTTCAAAATAGAGCTAATATCAAACTCTATTAAACACATTTTATTCGACACAGTGTGTATAATGTACATAGAAGCCAGTGTCAGTTTGGCACATTCAAGTCTCAGTCTGTTGCCAGCAGAAGAAAAAACTACATGAACTACAATACATCTTACAATCCTTTATTTGAAGCCAACTCAAATCTTTAAGTCTGCATTTGAGCTTAGCTCTCGCCAGAAGAACTAGAACAGTTCAAAGACCAAAACCATGGCCTTGATTTTCGGAGAAAAGAAAAAACCATGTATGCAGTCCTCAACTGACCCCTAAACACAAAAAGATAGCGTTTATTACGTAACATCAATGCTATGGGGTTCATGACTCTTTTCTTTGCTCTGTAGAGGCAAGGCTCCTTGGAGACCCCAGGAAGCATCCACTCATCTCTGGAACTAATTATTAAATATTAAATACCACACAAGAATGACATCGCTTTTTTAAAGAAAAAAATTGTATTTTCTAAATTGCATTCAAAACACAGAGTTGCCATTTGAGTATACGCACAGTATATATAGTATCCAGTATAATAACAATCTTGGTGCAATTCTCCACACTGCACACAGTAAACCTGCTTTTAAAGTGCTAGACGATAAAAAAAATAACTCTCAGAGATGGCGATGGGCAGTGTTTTCATCAGACAAAAAGCAGAATGTGTTAACATATATTGATGTTAGTAAATGATTGGCTAAAACAAAACCTTAGAAGGGCATCTGCATTTCATATAACCCCCTTTGAACCGGTGTCCTCCATTTTGCCATTGCTTTACTAGAATTGCTTTTGTAATCAATTATTTAATGGTTTACTTCTAACTAGAGGAGTAAAGTTTGTTAATAATCTTTGAGGTTGGCTTGAAAACGCCTTGTCTGAAAAAAACTCTTGAATTGAATTGGAAATATTGAAGTTGGAGACAGCAAGGGAACGCATACGTTTCTAGAATGATTTACCACATTGCTAGCATGTTTTAACACAAATTAAAAGAATGTAACATGCTTTAACATGTTAGCTTGAATTAGCATAATGCTAACATGTTTTAACACATTGTTAGCATACATTTGTATGTCGCTAGCATGAATTAACATGTTACTAACATGAATTACAAAACTGCTATAATTTTTAACACATTGATAGAAATGAACAGGATGCTAACATGCTGTTAGTATGAATTAACACAATGCAAACAAGTTAGTATGAATTAACACGATGCTAACATGATTTAACATTTATAGCATTTTGCTAAAATGTTTAATATGAAATAACATGTTGGTAACATGATTTAACATGTCACTATTAATTAGCACAATGCTAGCATGATTTAAAATTTTTAAACATGTTTTACCACATTGTTAACATGCATTAGCATATTGCTAAAATGATTTAACATGTTGCTAGCATGAATTAACATGATATAAATGATTTGACATTTTGTTAACATCTTATCATGAATTACCATGTTGCTAACATGTCTTAACATGATTTGACATTTTGCTAAAAAAAAGAAAAGAAAAATACTCTGCTGGCATTATTTTGCATGTTTCAAACATGTTTTAGCATTTTGTTAGCATCAGTTAATGCTGCTAGAATGTTCTTAACATGAGTTAACATGATTTAACATGTTAACAGGTTATTAGCATGAATTAGCGAGTTGCTCGCTTGTTGTAGCACACTGTTAACGTGTCCTAAGCTAGTTGCTAGGCTTTGCCAGTGACAGACACACAGTGGATGAAGCTTCAATACACTAATAGAGTTAGTGTGATAAAGTTTTGACCCCCTCAATGAAAGCATATGGGACATATATGGTTTTTTATCTTAGTTTTTAAGAAAACCATAAGTCAGATCAGTTTCAAAAGATACAGAGACCCGAGTCAAAACCGTCTGAAGGTCTGAGCCGAGTTTAATGGTTGAAGCTTTAAAGCTCTAGGAGGAGATACCGTTCAACTTTTTGAATCAGAAGAAGTTTATATAGTAGATCAGTACGTTGGCTTTGTCATTAAAAAAGGCCAGAATACATACACCTTTCACACCATCTCAAGCAGTTTTGGTCAATAACATTTAACTACAAGTTCAAATTCACTGTGCAATGCATCATATCAAACAAGACATGGAGTTTTATGAATGTACACGTCTTAATGTTCATATCTGTATTCTTTAAGGAATCGTACACAATACACATCAGCAGTGCAAACAGAAAGCCATACACTGTGTAAACTATGGTCAGGTTTCTCTTCAAAACCTTACTTTTCTATCAACAAGAACATCAGGTGCATCATATGTTTGATATGGTGAAGCATTACGGTTCATTGCGACTGGCTTCCAAGCAAAACAAGTGTTGGATGAAAAACATACAAGCCAAGATACACAACAACACATTTGTTTGGCATGTTTTTAACTGAAGCAGCATCTTTAGTGCAGTTTATCACTCTCTCATCAGTGAGGCCTCTTTCCTTTAAAGGGTTAATTCACCCTAAAATTACATTTCTGTCTTTAATTCCTCACCCTCATGTCGTTCCAAACCCGTAAGACCTTATAAGATATTTTTGATGAAATCTGAGAGCTTTCTGGCCCACGATAGACAGCAACACAACGGTGTCCAGAAAGGAAGTAAAGGCATCGTTAAAATAGTCCATGCGGCTACAGTTCAACCTTAATGCTATGAAGCAGCGAGAACACCGTGTATTCTCTTTCGTGTCAGTCTCTGACGTTGTATGTAAACACAGTGCAGCACTTTTGTAAATCTATGTCAGAAAGTCGGCTCACCATTGGCCAACACACTGTTCACATGAGCAGGAGCTGGCCAATGGCGAGCCGGCATTCTGGTGCAGAACCAGGAAGCGTTGCACTGTGTTTACAACATGAACGGCATCAGAGACTGGCATGCAAGAGAAGAGATTGTTGAATAAAGTTGTTATTTTTGCGCACAAAAAGTATTCTCGTTGCTTCATAATATTAAGGCTGAGCCACTGGAGTCACATGGACTATTTTAACAATGTCTTTACTACCTTTCTGGACCTTAAAAGTGGTAACGTTGCTGTCTATGGAGGGTCAGAAAGCTCTCAGATTTCATCAAAAATATCTTCATTCATCTTCTGAAGATGAACGAAGTTCTTACGGGTTTGGAATGACATGAGGGTGAGTAATTAATGACAGAAATTTAATTTTTGTGCGAACTAACCCTTTCAAACGCGTCTACCGTTCTCTGTGTGGACTGGAAAACTGAACCACAGCGTATTTGCCATTGGTCATCCAGTGTGGATCCTGAGAGCTGAGCTTCTCAGCCTGGCCCGGCTGTAAGCCCACCTGAACATCAGCCTTCAGTGTCCTAAGACTACAGAGAGGGGCAGGTTTGAACCCCCTGAGCGCCCGATCGAACAGAACCGTGTGCTCCCATTTCCTATCGCCAGTCAGCTTCCTGTAGTTCAGGTCTCCTTTAAAGAGAATCAGATCCGAGCCCTGGAGCGTACCGTAGAGATCAGCTGCATCCGGCGCCATGTCGCAAAACTCGTGGGGCAAGGTCCAAAAAGGGTGGTCATGGTAGGACCAGGTGCCCTCCTTCATGAAATGCTTCCATTGGACGCCGCTAGCAGACATCCACTTGTGATTGGCTGCCACGGTCTGCATGATGGTCCACTCAAAGTCTTGTTTGGTGACGTCTGAGACAAACCATGGGATGGACTTGCCATGAAATCTGATTTGCTTTGCTAGTCCGGCAGAAACAAGGAAGTCGGCAAGGACCAGATCGGTAACAAGTTCAAAACCAGCATTGTCCAAAACAATGTCCACTCTCACATGCTTCTTTCCTGAGGATCCGGACCCTTGAGCAGCAACCAACGTTGACCAAACCATGTTGGAGTCATCCACTAGGATGAAGCGCTGGAGATCAGGGAGGGAATCGATGGGATTGGACCTTTGAGAGTTGTCCTGACCGGCAGAGATGGACAGATCACACTTGTTTCCCCACAGAGAGACCTACAAAATACACAAATAAGATTACGTGACATTATGGTACCTCCAACAGTCTAATATCAATAAAGCAGACAAGCACATGCTGAAAACAATTGCCGCCCCTAGGCATGTTACCTGGCAGCTCAAACCTGATGTCATTTTGGCTAACAAGATTCTTTGATCTAAATTTAATATGCGGGTCATTAAGGTAATGGTTTACGGCTCAGTGAAATCGATTAAAATCTTGCATCTCCAAGAAAACAAGGACTTTTCCTTGGCTGTCTGAAATCGCCCACAATACCCTTAAAGGGATAGTTCACCCAAAAATGAAAATTCTGTCAATAATTCCTCACCCTAATGTCATTCGACCCCCGTAAGACCTCCGTTCATCTTCGGAAGACAAATGAAGATATTTTAGTTGAAATCCGATGGCTCAGAAAGGCGTGATTTCAGCAGATTGGTGGTTTTGACATGCCATCCGAATCATGAATCAATCTGTGGATTCTAACCGTTTGAAACTTTCTTTTGAAATTGGCCCATCACTATATGTCGTTATCTAGGGGTTTTTTTTGCGATACTGAGTATCGGATCGGCCCATCCCTATTAAAAAGTGCCCTATTTAAAGGGTTAGTTCACCCAAAAATGCTAATCCTGTCATTAATTCCTCTCCCTCATGTAGTTCGACAACCGTAAGACTCATCTTCACACACAGATGAAGATATGTGTTTAAATCTGATGGCTCAGAAAGGCCTTCATTGACACAAATGTCATTTCCTCTCAAGACCCATAAAGGCACTAAAGACGTCGTTACAAAGCCCATCTCACTACAATGGCTCTACAATCATTTTTTATGAAGCAAGAGTTATATTTTGTGCGCAAAAAAACCCCCTAAATAACGTATCTGCCGATACTGATACCGATCCAATACCAGCACAGTTTTGCAGCAAAAGTTACTCTGGAAAAATCATGAGTGAAAACTTTTAGTGGGGAACAAACAAAAGTCAAATCTGGTAAAATGTTACACATTGTTGTAAAATACATTAATGGAAACAAGTAGGCCTAAATATATTTATAGAAATAGGGCCTACATACTAAGAAATGAAAAGACATATTATTAGATATTATAGATAGTGCAGAACAAGAAAGGCTATTAATAATCTTTCATTGCGCAAAAGTTTTTTAAAATAAGCAATACAGAGATGTTATTGACTGCACTCATTCAATCCCACAATGCAGCGCAATAACAAGTGTACAATTGATGTATGCTTAACGGCTAGCGAATACCCATAATGCACTGTTAGAATCATGTGTTGAATTAATTCCCGTGTCATGCCAGGAAATGGCGCCCACAGCTGAATCATCCATCCATTTTCCAAACCGCTGGTCCAGTGTAATATCACACAAGTATAAAAAAAAATTTAATTGATTATTAAATTGATTATTCATGCTAGTTTCCATGGCAGAGTTCAAGATAAATCTTTTCATTACTACTAGAGCTGCCAGTTTTTTACGTTTAAAATAGTTAAACAGCCAGCAGAAAGTATGTAAAAGCAGAAGCTCTTTCGGCACACTTGGTGTCTGAACTTGTTTTTGGTGTTGTGTTCTTATGTCATATAAACATAAGCATGTTGCATAAACCATTGTTTTTAAAGGCAGGGCCAGGGATCCTTGAATTATTCTGCAGCTGAAAGCATGGACATACCAACCTGAAGCAACCTGAGAAAGTTCTCTCGCAGCTGCATCTCACTCATGTTCTCCATGTTGGTGATGAGCTCCTGAAGGTACGTACACAGGCATTTAATCGCTTGCTGAGATTCAAAGAAGCTTTGCGTCTTTCCCTCCTTATACACGTCAAAGTTATTAATCGGTGGACTTTAGGAAACAAAATGAAAAAAACAAAATAAATTAATTATATAATTCATAATGTATTAATGCAACGGAGAGTAATTAAATCAATTACACCCTTGATATAACAAAATATTATATAGAAAATAAAACAACAAAGCACATTTAAGATAGCACTTGAAATGATTCTTTGATTTAAAAGACACTAAAGTGGTGTAAACTACTTCATTAATGATGAGGATACTATAGTATTTCGATAGCAAGTCATACTTTTTTTTACTTATCACAATTTTCTTTAGACCTTTAAAGAACAATCATGTACATATTTTAATGTTCTTAATGTCATAAATCAGTCCTATTATATATATATATATATATATATATATATATATATATATATATATATATATATATATATATATATATATATATATATATATATATATATATATATATATATATATATATATATATATATAAAATGTAATTACTATATGGTCATGTGTCTGTAAAACACTTAAAAATATGTTCATAATAATTTATCAATTGATTCTAAATTTAATTTAAAGCATAACATTTAATTTACATTACACAGGATATGATTTTGTGTCTTTGTAGAGTCTGTGTGTATAATTTCTCTGTGGCCTTTTTTTATTTTACCCTATTAAGCTGATTGTCTTACTTCATATACAGCGCCTCCTGGATCCTCCGGTACATGTAGCACTCCATATAAAGCCATGGTGACTTGAACCAGCTGACAGGCTGCCCGTCCTCCATCAGGTCCTGTTGTCTGCACATGTATTCATTCCAGGCCTCGGTGTCCTCAGCATTATCAGTCAGAACCAGCGCAGGCTTGTCCGTCTGCAGCTCATTCCTCAGCTTGGACAGAAAGGAGATGGCCCTCTTCTCTGCCTGGATGCCCTCCTGATGAAACACATCATCTAGAAGTTAAACCTGAGAAAACTGTCAGTACAGGTGTATTTTATTTTATGAATAACATAAGAAAACTTTGTTAAATGTAACAAGTGAAATCATAAATACCTTTCCATATTCTTTGAAGAAATTGTCTTTATTGCGATGTAATGTGTCTACCACTTTTGTGAGTATGGTTGGTAGTCTATCTCTAACAGTCAGATAGGCAAAGGACCTAGAAATAGTGAATAATTAAAAATGTCATTATTATTTGTTTTGTTATTTAAAATAACTATGATTCAGACATTTTCTATGGAAAAATCTAGCTGTTACACAGACAGACATAACTTTCACTAGCACTAGTATAAGAAAAGAAATGCATCTAAAAAGTAATAAATAAAAGGTATTTTAGGTCATAATTAGGATATGCCACTATCATTACATCCAGGTTAGTCATAATTATATGCATGTTTCCATGATTTGAAGCGCCAATGTTGCCAAAGAGGCTGGCAGCTCATTGGGGCGTTTTGAATCATAGCCACTTGGGCTCTTCACACATTAAACCTAGCAAATTAAGGTAAAATGACCAGATTTTCCAGTAATATGTTCTGTATTTTTATCGTAAGTCACTATATACCCGCCACTAACAAAATACCAATCAAAATTCCTTTTTTTCACTATCTGTCTATTTTGACCATATTGTGTTTTACTTCTGAGTGACAGGCATTAGGGGATGATCACCAGAGATTGATTATGTAATATGGATTATGTAATTAGACTCCAAAAATTAAAGTTAAGTAGTTGTAATTAGATTATATTACGTTATAAAATACTCACATTTCACTTTAACAAGTGTTTCTCAACACTGTATATCTAATCAACTGATTAGCACATTAAGCATTCTTTGAATTATCACTCAGTTATGTTGAGATATTTAACCATGCATTACTGTCTTTAGAAGCTTTTGTCTTTCAAACACATTATATGATGTACAAACTCATGTAATTTCATTACAGGCAATGCAGGGATTCCCCAACTTTTTCATCAGCTTAAATTTCTTTGACCTAATAATATATAGATTTAATGTGGTTCTCTGATGTCAGTTAATGGTCACATGACATGCAGGTAAGCAAATAAATTATTTGTAAAATATATTATTAAAATAATTATTGTGTTGCTTTTATTTTAGTAAGTCTTAATGATTTAATTATTTAATAGCTTTTCATTAAACTAAAAAAACTCCGCAGTTCCTTCACGAACCCTAATGCAATATTTAAATACACTATGTTGTTGATAACAAAGAATGGAATCTTTTCTTTCTCTTTGTATTTTTATATCAATATGCAACACGATCATTCTACTCAAATCAATCTGATAAACAAAGTAATCTAAAAGTAGTTCGAAATTACATTAATGTAATAGATTACGTTGCTAACTACAATATTTGTCATGTAATTTGGAATCAATAACCGACTACAATTAGTAAATAATCTTCCCAGCTCTGATGATTAAACAGTAACGTTACGTGTTTTAGCGGGTTTAGCTCTTAAAGAGACGCATAATACTAGTTACAAACACAGTACTGAAGTTACTATAGTAACGTTACGCAGTAGCGTGCTAATGCTTCTTCACACATAACATCATTTACCGATATGATTAATTTTAGAAAATGTCCTTGTCACACCACATGATATGTAAACGGTAAATGTAACGTTACCAGTAAAGACCGTGCGTGTAAAAGAGACTGTCAGGCTGCCTCTTTGACTCAACGCAGCATTCATTCGTTGCAATTAAACACGATTAATTTCTTGACGTTGGCTAATTATACATAAATTACGTCAGCAGGTAAGCATGAAAGCAAAACTATGATTATACAGACAGACATACCCCTCAAACTTAGCAGAGAGTGACGGCGGGGGGGACATTCCCTCTGCCTCCATCTTTGCAATCCAAACAGGAAGGACTGGATTTTCAACAAACTTTATTTAAGAACGATGGGTGACCAACTATCAATGTACAGGTATAACATAAATAAATACACTCTGTATGCTTCACTCGTATATCGCGGAAACACAACACATTAAATCACACAAATAAACAAGTTATTTGTCGTTTTATGAAACATTAAAGCCAATTTGAGCTGTCAGCCACTCGGAGACAGGTCTAACTGCAGAACCGCAGAACCCATATACGTCACTCACAACGCTCTGAGGACAACAGCGCCATGCCACAGTCTCATGCCGGAAGTGGGCGGAGCTGATTTATCTTCGCATACATTGCTCTATTTGGAGCGTTTCAAGCCCAAATTTTAAACGATGTTAATAATGTCAAGTATTTAATTAATAAGTTCTAATTGAAGATAGATAGAGAGATGATAGATAGGCTAGATAGATATACTCACTCATAGTTAAATCAAATAAATATGTTTTAAAATAAACAATACTGGATATTAATACAACATAAAATAATTTACGTTAAAAATGTATTTATAAAAAAAATATTGTAACGTTTTTAAAGTAAAAAGTTGCTATTATTTTTTATTTATTTATATTATGTCTTAAATATTATATTAGATAAACTGAACACAAATCTTAACACACAAAAAATGAAAACAAAGATTGAGCATTTGAACATTTATTTTTATGACACAATATATTTGTTTTTTACTCAAGCATCTCAGAATAAACCTTTTTTTCATAGTACATAATATATATTACACAATTCTACACTGTTGTGCATGATTCAGATTAATCAAACAAACCCCAAAACACACAGAAATTGTTTAATTTTATAAAATGTTCCTTAAAAATCCCCTTAAGTAGCAAAGGCATCATATACTAGCTTGGGTTTGCTTTAGAAAATACACAATCAGACCAAGGGGAATAAATTGAGCTAAGTTGAAAGTAATTGCACAGCAGGTACATGACAAATTAAATTTAAAATAGATGTAACCTCTATAAACATTGACAACTGTCTCTTTGGCCAGCTGTCGGTCAACCATTCAGCCTGTGAAAGTTGAAGGGCTTTTTCCTAGTCTTCCACTTTCAAATTTCAGAAATCAGGGCTCTTCCACTAAACTGTTGAAAACTTTTGGTTGTTCCACAGTCTTTACACTGCAGTGCAGAGGTCTTCTGTGATCCGTGGCTCCTTCATGAGACAAGGGTACAAAAAAATAGGATGAAATGTTGGAAGTGTTTTAACAATATCGTGTGTTGAAGTCAGGATGTAGCATGTATAAAAAAGTTGTGAAATTCAATTTCTCATGTCTAAATTTCTGACATAAATGATACCCTGTCACAATCAAATTAATTAACCATTTTCAGTTCAAAATGTATACAGAAATTAAAGGCAAGCACTTCATAGGGCTTCTCACACTGAGCTTATCGTCATTCTAAACACACCTTTAACCTCGGGTAAAGTAACATTTCACACTTTTATATTTACGTGCTTTGGACAGTCACTGAAACACTGTGCACTCAATATAAATAATAAAGTCGGCATTGAAGAGGAAAAACATCAAATGCAAACAGAAAACGCAATTGCAGCGAAGAAGAGACCATTTAAATTATTGTATAGTCTGAAATGTCCATTCAGGATAAACTTGTAATACAAGGACATGCAAAGCTTGAGCATTTATGAAAACATATTGTGTGCAGTGCAGTGTCTGTCAGTGACCCGATACTGCACATATGTTATCCCATGGTTTATTAAAGTACAGTGTGGAACGGCAGTGTATGAATACCCAGGATTAATTGTTCATCTCAGGTAAATTATGATCAGTGTGAAACATGAAGCAAGATAACCCAAGATTCTGTATACCCGGAGTTTACTATTTCAAGTGTGAAAAACCCTAATGTTTTTTATCCTAATGAAGGGAAGCTTGTATTTTTAAAAAAAAATTACCTTTTCCTTCTTTTTCTTACCATTAACATGACGATCCTACTGTCAATAGAGCCATCCAACTGTTGTGGAACAGTCTAAAACAATCGAACATTATAGAATAGAAGAACATTCCTGGAAAATGTGACATATAACAACACACTATCTGTATAAGTAGCTTATGTCTTTATTAGAGCCTTTTAAAACTAACCTTGTTTTTGATCAGCTTCCATTATCCTGGGTGACATTCTGATAGTCAATTTACTGCAACAAAATCAAACAGATATATATAATGCTTGGTTGTGTACTTAATTTAATTTTAATGGGACACATTCAAACACATGAAATAGTGTTTGCATTTTGTTAGCTTAAGCACTATATATATATATATAGTACACTTGATAAAAATATATATAAATATATATACACTTGAAATTTTATAACCAACTAATTCAAAAGGGACAACAAATAAATACTATTTCTTGCTACTGTGTATAAACAAATAACTCAAAACCTTCATACCTCCATGGACAGCTGCTTTTTGAAGTGAATTTGAAGGTGTACTGTGCCATCTGGTCAGTTTAAAACACTGGGCAGTAGAAACTGTTGCAGAATGTCTTGCATTGATGTACATGAAGTAAAGCTGATCCTCTCCAAATCGTAATGCCTCAATAAATTAGTGGGAAAAACACATAAAACACTGGTCAGTATCAGATAAAAGCAAATAAAAAATACGGCGCCAACAACAAAATAAAATCACAAACAATTATGTTACTTAAACCAAGACCATATCAACAGACGCGATAGACATCGTAAAGCAGAGCACATTAGAAAAAAATAGAGCCACGTTCTGTATAAAGTGTTAATACAACAACGATGGATCAAATACACAACACAAATAAACTTGATAGATTAAACCACAACACAAAACAGCTGTTTACCGTGTTCTCTTCTTCCGCCGTGCCGATTGTTTAGTTTTCGTGAACTCCGCCCACTTCCGGCATGAGACTGTGGCATGGCGCTGTTGTCCTCAGAGCGTTGTGAGTGACGTATATGGGTTCTGCGGTTCTGCAGTTGGTTATTATTGGCCACTCGTGATCGTTGACACACTACTGTCCTCTAGTGGCCGTCTGTGCCCCATTTTGGCCACAACAACACATCAGACTATATTTGAATAGTCTAGTTTGTTTATATTAGCATAGTATTCACAAACTACACTGTAATTCTTTTATTTAATATGAATTCGAAAGAGGCTCCACTGGCAAAAATGAGAGAACATCTTAACCAGCTGGTCTCTCAGCCAGTCTGCTGGCTGCTTTATATGGTTTTGGCCACTTTTTAGCTGATCAAGCTGGGTGACCAGCCGGCCTAAAACAATAGCTTATCCAGATAAGACCAGAAAGAACCAGCATAGTTTGGTTTATAAGTTTTCAGCAGGTTAGTAGTCTTAGGATATCCTTTAATGAAAGAGAGACCTTAAAGGGACAGCTCACCCCGAAAATAAAATGTTGTCATTACTCATCCTCAAGTTGTTCTAAACCTTTATACATTTCTGTTATGCTGTACACAAAGGAAGATATTTGGAAGAATGTTTCTAACCAAGTAGATCTCGGCTCCCATTGTAGGGGGGAAAATACTATGGAAGTCAATGGGGTGGGGCGAGATTTGCTTGGTAACAAACATTCTTCCAAATATATTTTTTATGAAGCAGAACCACAACAAAAAAATTATAGGTTTGGAACCACCTGAGGGTAATTAATTTGTATTAATTTATTTGATTTATATGACATGGAGATAACATTTACATTGGACGAACATGCGTTTGCTTGAGTGTTTTAGCAGATGCTAATTTTCAACACCTGTCCCCGGGAAGCTTTTTAGAAAGGGAGAAAAACAATAATAATAATAATAATAATAATAATAATAATAATAATAATGCTGATAATAATAATGCCTACAATAAAATAATAATACTAATAATGAAGGAAAAGCGTAAAATGAAGAAAAAATACCACAAGATTACGAAAAGAGAGTGAGAAAAAACTGTGAAAAACAAAGCAATAATAGCCCTATATTCAAAATTACTTTCTTACACAACCTATAGAGCAAAGGCAACATGATCAGACAATAACCCAGTGGTAGGCTATTATTGTGAGCACTGCTGTTTTGTTTTTAACCAGAATTCTCTTTTTTTGGTTGAACTATCCCTTTAAATACAGATCTAAGGGGTTGTTACTGATTAATTGTCATTGATTAAAAAAAGATAAATCAGGTCTGTTTTGTATATCTAATCTACATGTAATCTCCAGTAAGAACATGTTGCTTGATAGGGGTACTAACTTACTAAACCAGTTACATTTTATTATCCTGTCTACGGACACTAACAATTCAAAACCATTTTTCAGCTAATGTGCCTTTCAGAAATTGGAAACAGAAACCATAGTCCCATGGTGCCTTTATCACCCAACCAGACCACATGGCCCTCACAGACAGCTTGTTTTCTCTATAAAGAGACACCACCCCCCAACTTCCCTTTCCTTGTTCTTTTTAAAAAAAAAAAATTTAAACCCACGACTTAAAAATTGGCATCCTCATTTTAAGGTCTTAAATGTCCAGGCTGTAGTAGACTACTTTTATATTTTCTTAACAGTTTATGGCGATTCTTGCGTGTGTTTGTTCATGTGATTTCCCCAGTGTTATTCATTTCCTGACATCTTTAGCAGGCCTGGTCAAGCGAGCTCACATCCTGTTCCCCTCAGTAGTGAAAGCTCAGAAACTCTGGGAAGGGAAAATGTAAATCTTTTCACCTTTTGCACTGTTGAGAATGAAACTGGTGATTTTCTCAAGGTAGCAATTCTTTTTGAATTTTTTTTGAAAAAATTCTCTTTCAACAAAAAAGTAGGCTAAATGCATTTAAAGGCATTATTTCAACAGTATAGAGAAAAAACCTGGAAAAGGTCAGGATGATCCAAATAACTACTTTTTTATTTAATAGGTTAGTGCGTAGAATAAGGATCATAAAGGGGAAAAAAAATCAACACCCTTAAGATAAAATAAAATGCAATTTTAAAATATCAGAATATTAATAGGACTCTCTTAACATTTTTACAAACAATGTTTAACAACATTTGTTGCAAATACATACAAACCTGTAAACAAATGAAGGACTAAACCTGCCAACAAAAAAAAACTGATGGTTTCAGAGCGATTTCTTCTCAAAATCATGTTTTTAATACATTTTGTTAATTAAACCACATTTTAAATAAATGTAGAGAGATTAAACAATACACACTTTTTTCAATATATGAATAAATAGAAATAAAAAAATTCTCAAAATCATTTTAAATTAATTGTTAAACATACTTTAAATAAATCTAGTCACATATTCTTTCACCAATTATATATACACACACACACACACACACACACACACACACACACACACACACACACACACACACACTTTTTTTAATATATAAAATAGAAAAAAATCTTCTCGAAATAATGTTTTTAAGAAAAAAAATTATTAAACCATTTTTAAACCATTATTATTAAACCATCAAGTTTAGTCACATTTACATTTAAATGAAAATGCACACTTTTTCAACATATGAATAACTAGAGATAAATAAACGTGGGTTAACTATATATATATATATATATATATATATATATATATATATATATATATATATATATATATATATATATATATATATATATCTCCCATAACTTTTTTTTTTAAGCTAAAACAGTGTTATATATGTGTGTGAAATAAAAGTATGCCTTATATTTAAAAGGTATTATCCCTCATTAAATTCATTGTAGCCAGTGGCTGTGAAATCCTCGTTCTTCGAATAATACACGCATAATAATTCTCGTGAGCCAATTTCTCTTGGCTGTAAAAGTGCCCAGTCTGTCAACCGAAATGCAAATAGCCCAGCTCATGAGTCTGTCTCGATACGTTATCTTCATGTGGGGGTGGGTAGCGTGACCTACGGCGATACAACTCCACTAAAATCCGTTTATGTGTAACGTTCGCCAACGACTTGAACGATTGCTCAACATTCATCTCCGCTGCACCGTGAACACATGCGGAGAACGACACACACGTATCGCGCGCTCATTCGGCTGCTCTCAGCGCCAGCGACCGTTTGTTTTGGCATCCCAGGGAAGTGGGTTTTACAACCGCTGTTTTAAGCCCTTTTAGACAGTCATGTGATTGTAACGTAACCCGACCGGAAAACACCGACGACCATCGCCGCCAATGCTGCGTTTGAGAGGAACAGAGCAGCTGCGAGCCCAACGGACAAGTCCCCCGGTAACAGACAACGACTCACCGAACTCCACAAGCGCTCGCGGAGGAAAGGTAACGTACGTGAGCGTTTACAGTCGTTTACTGCTCATTTCAGTATTTGTTGTGTGTTTTTAATGTAGTTTATTTATTCGGTGACCACCCCTTCCCCCCGTGTGTGTGTCCGTTTCACGAAGCTCCGTTTATTTCTGCTTCTCGTCTCCGATGAGCTCCGTTCGGTGTTTATATCTTTGTTATTGTAGTGAATTTACGCTATATCCGCGATATGGTCGCTGGATCAAGTGCTGGCCGAGCCGTGAGCGTCTGCGCGTGATCGTATCAGTCAACACGTTTCAGTTTTTGACGGTTTATTTTCTATTTGCGAAGGAAAACAGATTGCGGAAGTGGTCGGTCTCTGCGGGAGATCTGTCCGTTCCACGTGTCTCCGTAGTGGGAGGAGCTAGTTTACAAACCACAATGAGAGCAAGTTGAAGCTGTAGCGATTGGTTTGGAGCTGCAGTGCTCGTTTGATAGATATTCTGGTAAAAGGAAACACCTGTAAACGGTTTAGTGTACTTGCAGAAAATCTGTCACGTCACTGATTCGACAAATTTCTACTTTTGCTGTGTGGCTTTTTGAGGGAAAAACATAAACTCGATAAGTTGAGCTTATTACAGTTTTACACCAAAATGAAATAGAAAGACTTTTTACACTTTTACCACACATCAGTCTTCTAGAAAAGGCTGTTTTATTCTACTTCCTCATATGGCTCTGCCATATTGACATCACATGACCACAAGCAATGAGCAGTAAAGTGCTTTCTATCCCAGTAATTTTCTCCATTTGGAAATTGATTTTTAACAATAACTTATAAACCTTTACAGACAATCCAACTGTGAGCTACAAGATTGTAGTCCATCCATGGTATATGTGACCCTGGACCACAAATAAGTGTCCAAATTTAGATTTATACATCATCTAAAAGCGGACTAAATAAGCTTAACTTTGATGTGGTTTGTTAGGATAGGATCATTATTTGGCTGAGAATGTGCAAAAAAAATCTAAATATTGAGAAAATTGTCTTTCAAGTTGTCAGAATTAAGTCCTTAGCAATGCATATTACTACTAATAATACATTTTTATATATATTTTTAGTTGAAAATTTACTAAATATCTTCATGGAACATGATATTTACTTAATATCCTAATGATTTTTGGCATAAAAGAAAAATCAATATGCAATATATTGTTAGCTATTGCCACAAATATACCCGTGACATGCTTTTGGTGAAGCATCATTTTAAACTTATGGAGGGAAAAACTACATTATCCATGATTCTGCAGAGAAAAACATCTCAAACATGCCAAAACATCTCTTTAGTGAATGAATGAATGAATGAATGATTCATTCTGCATCCAAATATACCTACTTATTCATGTTTTATAGAACATACTTTTTTTATAACGGTTGCAAAGTTTCAGACTTTATATTTTTCCCCTTTGTTTTTAATTTAATTACATTTTATTTGCAATGCTTCATGGGATTGTAGGTCTTGTACCTTTTTCTTTTAGTGCAATTTTTCCAATGCCATTTTGCTTTAAATACATTTTTGTGTTGTAAACCATGTAGCTGTTTAGTTGAGTTAACAGCTTTTTTTTAATTAACTTTATAGCACTTTCAGACAGTGTTCAAAGTTCTTTACATATCAACCAATAAATAATAATCACACGCGACAAAAAAAAAAAATCGGATTAGTTGATTTTATGAAATAATACTTTTATGTGTATGTGTTGAAGACAGAAAAAATAGAAATGACAATGGACAAAACAAAAGAAACTTGTTTGGTGTGAAGCAGCAGCAATTTAAACAATAGGGCTGGGTATTTACACAAATTTCATGATTTTGATTCGATTTCGATTATTTTGGATATATATCAGGTATAGTACAAAGGAACATTTTCCCATCAAAAAAAATCTCTTAACTAATGCTTAAAATTAGACTGATGAAATGTTTATATTAATAAAGTTACGATACTAACTTTACAATTACATATTTTTAATTCTACTCCAGTTGTTTTCCTTTTGTTTTTAGAGTCAAAAACATTTAAATGGTGGCTGTCCTAAACATTTTATGGATTTATTTAAACATGTTTTAAATATTGAAGAACATTAAAAATTATACTGAATTATAATGAATCTGGTGGTGCACATACTTAGCAGAATGATCCTCTCTAAAGTTCATTTTTCTAGCTGACTAATAAGTTTATGGTTACCGAATATGGATTTTCTAAGGTAAATGTGACCTCACGTGTTTACAAGCTGTTTTATTGACATACATTAGATTAGTCATGATTACATTAGTCATGATATGGATTTAGGTAAGATTACTGTATCTTTTAACATACCTTAGATGTTCATACATGTTTATTTTGTGCTCTAACTGGTATTAAAGCGGAAGAGATAATCGGTTCACGTGCGGTTTGCGTTGCCACTTCTTTTAAACTGAGGCGCTACAGTGATCTGTCACACTCATAGACTGTAGAAAAAGACAGACGATGCACCTTCAGTCTCTACCACTGTAGAAAAGGGGAGCCTCCAATGACCCAATGTGGAGCTGATGAGCCTGAGTCTGCGCTAGTGAGCGTGAAGTGGAGCCGCGATATCAAGGCCTGCAGAATCCGTTAGCACAGTTTACTGCAGATCAACTCATTATGTCGGTGTGAAATAAGCAGTTATAGAAATGTAGAAATTAAAGTTGAAGCTTAAATCTCCTCCCAAAAAAAGTCCATTGTTGCCTCAGTGACGACGACTTCACTCAGAGACTCAATCATGATGCCACACACTGTTTTTATAGACTCGAATAACTTAAACTATACTAAAGTATACCAAATAAACTAAAACTAAGCTTCTTTTTTTTTAAACAAGCTTTTGAAGTTACATGACATCAGTGTGATAAATCACCCAAACACATACAAATGTATTTGAAGTGTAATTTGATTGTTTAGTTTCTCACATCCCAGTAGATTACATGGAGAGGGCGGGGTTTATGACCAGACACCTGGGGGCGATCAAGACGCTTTGGCTTCACTTTTCAAAATATTGCATTATTTAGCCTATTATACAATTTTTATCCATGCACATTTTAAATTCATGTGCCTAATCTTGCAGCAACATCTCTTCACTGATGATGATGATGTGTTCGCTGGCGTGAGGGCGGGGCAACCGTCACTCACATGAAATCCACCAATAGCAAACCACAACGATCGCAAAGACCCGCCTTCTTTAGTTACTGTTGATATGTCCAACAAACCATGGCGCTCTCTCTCGCTACACATCATGATCTCATGCAGTGAAACATCCACTGACAAACACATTTAACATTAAAGAGCATCAAGTTTTTTTTAATTTCGTAATAGAATAATAATAATAATAATAATTAATTACATTTACATAGCGCTTTTCTAGACACCCAAAGCACTTTACATATAGAAGGGGGAATCTTAAATAATAGAATAATAAATGGACTAATAGAATAAGAATAATAAATGGACAAGATTTGAAATCAGAGACTTTGTTTCATGTCGAAAGTAACAAAGGTTATTGCGATTTATTTGGATGGGAGGCGTGCTACAATGTTCGGTTCCAACTGAAAACAGGATCAGTAATTGATTCTTGGGATTTAAGAATTGATATTGGTTCATAAAAATGAGAATTGATTAAAATTGAAAAATCAATAGTTTTTTTTTTCCCCAGCCCTTTAAACGTTATGCATCCAGGCCAGTAGGTCTCAGTATAGACCGGCTTATATCTGGATGAATGTGGACTAAAACTTTTTTTAAGAAATGCTTTTTTCCCCCGTCTTTACACAGCGACGTGACAATGCAGCCCATGCTTAGACACCACTGACAGTGAGTCTGTAGGCTCTATGGACACATCTTTTCTCCACCCAAGATGGGTTGAGTGGAAGTAGCCTCAGGAATGCTGTCTCGAGAGCCAGTAATGTGACACACAAAGCCTGTGATTAACCTTTAGGCTAATGGACATTCAAGGCACAGAGGCTGCTGAGCTGGTTCTGGTAGATGAGGGTTAATAACCTCAGGGTTCATTGTTCAGAGGTTGCCTCAGATGTTTGGCCCTTGGCTGTATCTGACCGCTCTGTTGGGGCCGTGTTTTCAGGGTCACAACATTGGGCTCTGGGTGTCTTTTTGCTATCTGAATAACCAGTTAGTTGTCTTTAAATATAATTTCTAATATGGGGTAAATATATTGTCACAATATACTGCAATACAAAAATGTATCATGGATAGTGCCAATCTGAATTGTGTATAGTTCACCCAAAATGACAATTACTGTGTGAGAAGGAGGGGATCAAGTTTAGAGTTAAGTGTCAGTACTACAGAAAAACTACTATCTCAGCTCCACAACACTCGGTCCTGCTCTGCTTCACACCAGGGATGGAAATTAGCACCCGCCACCAGCCCAAATGCGGATGATTTTGAGTTGTGGCGGGTAAACTGGCTTCACCTACCGGCCACCGTGGCGGGTAAATAAAAATAACATACTGTTTCCCCTCTTTGTAAACTGTGTTCAGTGCATACGAGTGCGGCGTATGTCCAAATATGGCCAGTCCTTTTCGCCGTCATTACCAAGATGTAATGCCAGAAAACGCGAATAAGAACTCGCGCGCGCTGAGAGAAGCATCATCTGAAAGCACACACTCGTCTTACAGCGCGCTAATATTGAGTTCTCTTTCAAGTCTTGCGACTCAACGGACAAACACCCACAAAAAGTATGTCAACATGTCCATCTTGATGAGTATCCAAGCAGACATAGTCTGAATATGCCCCGTATACAGTCGAGAAAGAAGAGCATATCCCTGCACTAGGTCTTAAAGGGGCAGTAACCTTTACTGCTGTTTAATGTCAAACAAAAGATAAGGACATCACTCACTGCTCTTGATTGAAGTTTAATAAGGATTCATCTTTAATTTAAACATTTGATTACTTTATTAATTTTCTGTACCTTTCTGCAGGCCAGTAGACCTGTACATTATTATTTAATGCATAAGTAAGGTCAAGTAAAACATTTTAGTTAGAATTTTATTTTATACTGTGGATTGTTGCAATTTGCTAAATAAATATTTGCATAATTTGTAATTGATTTATTATTTGAAACTTTAATTAATGCAATTGCAATGCCTTGATTTTTAGAAAAGTTACACAGTCATAGCATTAAGCCATAAATGCAATGGATAATTGGCATAATTTCTTTTAGTGTTTCGGTTTCAGCCAACAATTTTTATTTCTGTGCATCCCTACTGACAATGTTCTGCTCGGTGTGTCGTCAACACGCTTCAGAAGATGCCAAAACTAATAGTTTCATTGTTGATACTAAAAACCTAAAACTGGAAGCCATAAAAGACCACGAATCATCCAAAAGCCACATCCAGGTAAAAAAAAAAAAAAAAAAAAAAGAGCGTGCAGAGCGCTACTAATTTAATGAAATCAGTTAATGGTTTGTGTGTGTATAAGAGAGAAAGAAAAAATGCCAGTATTTCCTTGAGACTTGAGATTAAATAAACTGCTTTAGTATTGTAGAGCTTGTAGTATTAATTTTTCACATGCAGTTACACATTGTCGGTTAAAAACAAGAAAGTGGCTGGTAAAACATTGAGTGGCTGGTAGATTTTGAAATCCACAAGCCACAGTGGCCAGTGGACAAAAGTTAATTTCCATCCCTGCTTCACACTACAGTAATGTTAATTATCTCATCAAAGTACACCTTTGTTTTGAATAGGCAACCTCTAGCGGACGGAAAAATTACATAGTGCCGCTTTAATTGTTTGTCATAAATGTACAAACCCCCATTTGGGAAACCTGCTGTATCAGAGTGGCTTAAAAGCGCTGTAATTAAATCATATCGCTTAAAGGAACAGCACAGCTTCTCAACAAGCCACACGGTTAAAGGTTCATGTTAGTAGCACAAACCATGGGGGAAGAGTTGCCAAAGTGTAATGCTTAGGGTTAAAGGTTAAGGTTTATTCAAATCCTTAACCCTAAGAACGAGCAATAGTACTACTTGGTTGTAAGATTTCAATTAGGGCCGGGACTTTAACGCATTAATTAAGATTAATTAATTACAGGACTTTAACACGTTAATTAATTACGCAAAAAAATAAATAATAATTTTAACCACACATATTTTTGCACCATGGAACGTTTTTCAATTAATGAGTTTCGACCAAGCGGCAACCTCCCGCGATCTCTCTTGAAGCCAATACGGAAGTAATGTAAACTTTAATTCCTCAACTGGCCACTAGGGACAGGCTCCAGAAGGGAGCAGAATTTCATTGAGCCCCATGTTAAAATTCTCAACTTTAAAGCAGAAAAAAACATGTTTACAGCCTGGTACAAATTGTGGTTTTGGCTTATATGGCTAATTTTGATCTTCATGACAACTCTGAGGGGGGTGAATATTTTTATAACTCATTCGTTTACGTTATATAAAGCCTTAAGGTTCTGCATAATTAAGGGCGTGGTTACAAGTGGATAGCCATTTATCCGCCGTCTATAGTTATTGCGTCACCTCAGCTCCGCGCACATCCCGCCTTTTTGCCCATTTTCTGTTATCCGGGAGTGACACGCGATGACTCGCTCACAAGATGGCAACGCCCAGCTCGCCCCTACTTTAAGCTTCAGAACGGCTTATCAGAATCCTATGGGTGACGTCACGGACACTACGTCCATATTTTTTTACAGTCTATGGTTTCGACGGACCGATTATACTGGAACACCAACTAGCGCTCGCGAGTCACGTCAACAACAAACCAGTGTGAACATGAACGAAGAAGCTGATTAAACCGCTCTGCTTGGCCCCGAGGATGGGCAATTTTGTTTTAAAAAACAAAAGGATGGACGCGTCGACAAGAGCATGGTTGTGTGCAAGCTATACAACAAGGAATTTGCGCATCGAGCCTCAAATATCACAAATATGCTTTTGCTACACTTAATGGCAAACATTGCACTGGTCTGCTGGACTGAAATAAATAAACAACATTTTGCTAATTAAACTTGCTGGTATGTATTCAGTCATTATTCAATGGTATACTAAAAATACATGTGAAAAATCACTTCTCATTGTTCTCAGGTCAAATATTTATATGCAATTAAAATGCGATTCATTTCGATTAATTAATTACAAAGCCTCTAATTAATTAGATTAATTTTTTCAATCGAGTCCCGGCCCTAATTTCAATGCTAAGTTTATTGTTCACGCAACAGTGTTGAGTTCATATTTACAGCTGTTCACTGCTGATGAAGTCCATGTCACAGACAACTTAACTGCCTTCTTTCACCCAGACTTTTTTTGGTGCATTGTGGTCTGTAGTAGACAGGAAGTTGACTGTCATCTCTGGCCCTTTCTGTGTAGGTGGAAGTATGGAGCTGGCCAATCATGGTCTTATCCTTCTGCAGCAGCTCAACGCGCAGAGGGAGTTTGGCTTCCTGTGTGACTGCACGGTCGCCATCGGAGATGTTTTTTTCAAAGCACACAAGGCCGTACTGGCCGCGTTCTCAAACTACTTCAGAATGCTATTTATACACCAGGACAGGTAAAAGCTTTGTGTAATTTGTATGTGATTATTAAAGTCCAATTTGTCCCTAAACTAGAATGTTGATCTGGTAAGATGATAATTATATCTCATATTATAACTAATAAATGACCAACATTACAATTCTATACTATTTTGTCTAAATAAAAATAAAAAACACTAAAACTAGTCAGTCATTTCAAATGCTACAAGTGAATGTAGGCATCACAACACTATCATTTACAGTATAAAAAAATGGATATTCATTTGGAGGTTTGCTAAAGGCTGGAATACCCCCCCCCCCCTCTCTCTCTCTCTCTCTCTCTCTCTCTCTCTCTCTCTCTCTCCACTCCTGCTTCCTGTCGGATCTCTACACTGTCCTATCCAATAAAACCATAAAAAGGCTTAAAAAAAAAACTGTCACACCCTACCAGACTTTCAAGCTGTCCCAAACACATGCGCTTCATTGATAGGAGACACATGACAAATGAAAATGTGTTCTAAAGCCAGCCCGAAATATTAAACCTGGTCAATATCCTCGAACTGGATAGAGATATACTGTGAAGATGAAAAGGGAGTCTGTGCCCATTATTCAATGTGATTTTATGCAAAATATGCTAATTCCAACTGGCTAAAATCTGCACAATGGCTCGGCCTTTCTGCAACTAACTCAAAATAAAAATTGTATAGTGTATTACAGACTTAAAGATTACATTTATTATTATTATTAAAATAGTGATTTTAAATATTAAAGGGTTAGTTCACCCAAAAATCTGTCATTAATTCCTCACCCTCATGTCGTTTTAAACATGTTAAATTTAGATATTTATGATGAAAACTGAGAGCTGACCCCTCCATTGACAGCTACACAACCTTTGATGCTTCAACGAGCTCATAAAGAGGGTCATAAAATTAATCCACATGAATTGAGTGGTTTAGTTCAAATTTGCTAAAGAGACACGACTGCTTTATATGATGAACAGATTGAATTTAGGCTTTTATTCACATATAAACATTCACAAACTCACATCAGTTGTGGTAAATGAAAAATGTTTGCCTCAGAACCGTTCTCAGGAAGTTCTCGGATTTTATCATAAATATCTTCATTTGAGTTTTAAAGATGAACTAAGGTCTTAAGGGTTTGGTACGACATGAGGGTGAGGAATTTACATTTTTGGGTGAACTATACTATGATAATCACTTTATGAAATACAGGAAATGAACATGCACAATTATTCACTGCACATATATCAGAAAGATTGTGTGTGTTAGTACTATTAAGGACAATAAAATGTGTTTTTTGATTTAAGGCACAATAAACACGTCTACTTGTGCTCAAATTTGCTCTAATAATAATAAGCAAGTATTAAAGCACTTCCATAGCACAACAACTGTTGTTTTTTTCTTCACGTTGAATCTTTGTTTTTTTTGTCTTCTCCTCCAGTGACTGCGTCCGCTTGAAGCCTGCTGACATTCAGCCTGACATCTTCAGCTACCTCCTCAATCTGATGTACACCGGCAAACTGGCCACACAGCTCATCGACCCAGCTCGCCTGGAGCAGGGCGTCAAGTTCCTGCATGCGTACCCTCTTATTCAGGAGGCAAGTCTGGCTAGCCACGCAGCCCAGGCACACCCTGAGGTCAGCCTTCCTCTGTCATCCTCTCTCTATGGGATTCAGATATCAGACCAACAGGCCACGCTCACAAACCGCCTCTCAGCGAGAACACATCTCTCCCCGCCATTTGATTTAGAAAGTGGCGGTGTTCTCGATGGGAAGTGTGTCACCACAAACAAAGCTACCTCGCTGACGCGGGCCGGATCCAAGCACAGGCACCCTCCGTCAGAAACGGAGGTGGAAGCGTCTGCGAGCACCAGTCAGTTTGTGAGGGAAATCTCAGAGATGGAAACCTCTGCAAGTGAGGCTCCGTCTTGCTCCCTGAACACCAACACCATCCTGCATGTGAAGCCCAGCATCATGAGACGAAACGCCTCGTTGAGGAAGCATTATACGTGCCACGTCTGCGGGGGTCGGTTCACTCAGCGAGGAGCCTTACGAGAGCACCTGCTTCTGCACACTCAGGCCATGCTTCCCCTTTTGGAGTCTGTCGGTGCAGCTTCTCCAATGGCGACCGGAGGCGCGGCTACACCAGATGTAGAGGAAGTTCTCAGAGGCAGCGAAGCTGCGGCAGCCACACCCATAATCATGGATGTTCCAAGTGACAGCGAGCAGCATCTGTACTCGAAACACTCGCCGCATCCTGAAACCGCAATGCCCGTCCCAACAACAACCGCAGTTAGCCTGTACACAGCTCAGCCCCAGGCAGACACGCCTCCACCATCCGATATTGCAGATATTGACAACCTAGAAGGCGCGGCTGACATGGAGCGGGAAGTGAAGCGGAGGAAATATGAGTGCTCCACTTGTGGCCGCAAGTTCATCCAGAAAAGCCACTGGAGAGAGCACATGTACATCCACACAGGTAAGCCGTACCGCTGCAGCGCCTGCGGAAAGAGCTTCTGCCGGGCCAATCAGGCGGCACGGCACGTCTGCATGAATCTGAGCTCGGAGCCGGCTTACACCATGGTGGACCGACAGAGCATGGAGCTGTGCGCCGCAGACGACTCCAGCCAGATGGAGGCGCTGTTTTTAGGCTCGTCAGGGAGGCCATATAAATGCAATGTGTGTGAAATGACCTTCTCCAGCCCCAATGAGGTGATCAAGCACCTGTGCTTCAACCAGGGGGCGCTCTCGGCTGGAGAAATGGGCGTCAGCAGGCTGAACAGTGACAACCTGGCCAAAGACGAAGGCTCGGATTCATCCAATGGTGGGCCGTTGATGACGCCAATCAAAACAGAGGAAGTCTTTGTGGAATAGCTCCATATTCATCCAAAATATCGTTTTTTAATGTATTGCATTTGAACTGTGGGTAAATTATGATCAGAGGTTAAGCTACCGATCGAAATTTCTGTTATATATATATATTTTACTTCTACTGAAAAGTACTTCTGCATTACTCTTTTTTTAACACTCTTAAATTATAACAGATTTACAGTATGTTTAGTCAAATTCCTGCTTGATTCTGTATTTCTTTCAAGGATTTTGCTGGGTCATTTGCTGTTTGTGTTGCGGTTAAAGCTCTTCCTCTGTGTAACTGCACAGGAAAAGGATGTAGTGAACGGCCTCAGACTAGACTTCACATTTGGTTGGATTGGTAATGGAATATTTAAAAAATCATTAGTTTATGAGCGTAGCACCAAAATTTGTTGTGTATGCCCCCTCCATGAAAAACGAGCAGCTAAGTGTGGGTATTGGTTTTAGAAATGTATTCGCTACCTCAACCGGTTTCGGACTACCCTGAAATTTGCATCAAAGGCTCGAGGATGAAAGTCAACTTTATCTTCCAGTGCCGCTGAGGAGTTAACCAGATCTCAAAGTTTTTCTTTCTGACACTGTTTTTAATTTCTTATTACATGCTTTGGGTTTGCAGGTGCAAGGTGTGATTGTAGATAACCTTCATTCAGTGCCAGATTTCTTGTCGAATATCATTTATATTAGACTTAACGTGACCCACGATATGTTTGCATACTTTTGTGTTTCCACATTTGTTCGTTACAGTGCCAATACCACCGAAATGATAGACATCCACGCCGTAAAACTGTCTGGCGGCAACAGCAGCTTATCAGCAGTCTCACTGTGGTTCAACATGTTTACAGTTGTGCTGTGTGCTTGATCAAAGTTGTTACTGTGTGTGCATTTAGAAAACACTGTGGCCAATCGTACACATGTACATAATGTAGCCTGAAGGGAGATATTTCTGTCACTGTTCGCAGATTTTAATGAGTATGCTCTTAATTTCCTTATTTTTGAGCCTTGTATAACTTTTCTAATGTTATGTACAGTGCTTTATTTACAAAGAATTTTATAATCTCAAAGGTTGTATATTGATCGATGCATTTACTGTATAATATTATCCATTTTAGTGTAGCACAAGTGTGTGTGTATATTGGCTGTCTTTATGTTCTGATGAAACTGACAGTGAGGTCATGCTGTTCAAGCACTGATATCTACTAAAGATCCCCGACTACTCTCATTACACTTGTGCTACGTCAGGAAAACTTCTCTTTTAACCATTTTAAACCAGGGCGATTTACAATCAGTGCTATTTCTTCCATCTTTCTCTTTGTCAAGACCTTCTAGGAATATATTTTAAGAGCACTGTGAGTTAAGTTACTACTGAATAGAGCCCAGGAAGGACCATTTTGCTTCATTTTGTTACAAGCGTTTTTCTTTTCTTTCTTTCTTTTTTTTAAATTGTGATGTTAAGGGACAGGATGCCTTGTCCAAATGATATGTAATCATACATGCAATGTCATGCATTTTTTTTTTGTAGAATTGTTAACTCTTTATTATTTGTACATATGCAAGTTGTTACCCAATGAGGCAGTTATAGGGAACGCACAAACCCCAAAGCCAAGGCAAGCATACTGTGATCTCTCGCTCCTCAGGAACATGAACAGTTGTCTCTGGAAAAAAATACTTCCTCTGTGTTTTCATTGTGAATAATGATAATAAATCCTTATGTTTTTGAAGTGTGCATTTTATTTGATTTAATATACAATACTGTTCAAAAGTATTATATATTAAACAATATATTTATCCAAAAAACAAAAAAAAAACATTTAAAAAATAAATAGAAAGTTGGGTAACACTTTACAATATGAGGGCAATAATATGCATTAATTCATGCTTCACTAATGTACAGATAATCAAGAGTTAATGTATGACCCATGAAAAAATAAACCATATTAATGATAACTGCATCAGCAAATAATGTAGATTCTACATGATTAATAGATTAAGTAATATATAAATGGCTATTAATTAAATTTGACATCATGTATTAAGTTCCTAATAACATGATATTAACTAATAGCGTAAATTCATGTTAGTTATCACAATGGGTCAAAGCCATCCATTTCAGCTTCCAGTTGTCTGCGTTAAGTAATCATTAGCTATCATGTTATGACTTTACTTAAGTAAACATGACTAATTGTTAAAGCTGCACTATGTATTTTTTCCAGGTGACTCCCTCAGACGGGTCATTGGTTAAAATAGCAATTTTCTCACAATATACAAATAGTTGGAAACATTTGGGATATTGTAAGAACTTAACAAAATATATAACACTGGCCTGGTGTTTTTGTGATATTTTACTGCAAAAATTCTACATAGTGCGCCTTTAAGTAATATGTCATTGTGGTTATGGCTTCTGAGTTAATTTCTGAATTCGTTAATAGTCATGTGCAGTAATCATTAATAAATGGTTTAGTTCTTCATTAATCATACATTAACTCATGATTATCTGTGCATTAGTGACGCATGAACTAATGCATATTAGTGCACCCGTATAGTAAAGTGTTAACGAAAGTTGTTATTTTAAATTTGTAATATTTCACAATATGACTATTTCTATTTTTTTCTTTTTTTACAAATAAATGCAGTCTTGGTGAGTGTTAAAAAGGCCAGTTTGCACTAAGAATAATAACTATAAAGACATAGCTCTAAAAATCGTTCTCAATATTAAAGAATAGCAGAGTTCACACCATAACGGCACAGAGAAACAATATCATTGGAATCACTTTAACAATTTTTTCTCTCCAGCTGATGACTGATGGAAACACTGACAGCCAATCAGAATCCATCCTGCTCATTTAAAGCAGAGGTCTCAAAGTTTGGTCCTGGAGGGCTGCTGTCCTGCAGAGTTAAGCTCCAACCCTAAATAAACAGCTGAACCAGCTAATCAGTGTCATTCTAGGACCTTGTAAGACAGTTTATTTGGAGTTGGAGCTAAACTCTGCAGGACATCGGCCCTCAGGACCGAGTTTGGAGACCCCTGATTTAAAGCAACAGGCAAGCACATGCTTAGAATAAACAGAACGATATTTTATGATTCTGAGAGCGTATCTAATTGTATGCACACTATACTGTCCATGGAATAAAAACATCATCAAAGTTAGTTAATTAGAATCTCTTGAAGCATCGAAAATACATTTTAAATTAAAAATAAAAAATAAATTCAGTGTATTGATTCATGAGTCGGATCGTGTGCCAAACTGCTGAAATCCTGTGACATTGGCGATCCGAATCATGAATCAATCCGCTGATTCATGAAACGTTTGAATCTTTATTTGAGGATTGAACACAAAAACGAAAGAGAAGACAATGCTGAATAAAGTCGTAGTTTTTGCTATTTTTGGACCCAAATGTATTTGGATGCTTCAAGAGATTCTAATTAACCCACTGATGTCTCATATGGACTACTCTGATGATCTTTTTATTCCCTTTCTGGACATGGACAGTATAGTGTGCATACACTTAGATACGCTCTTGGACTAAATATAAAATATCTTAAACTGTGTCTGAAGATGAACGGAGGTCTTACGGGTGTGGAACGACATTAGGGTGAGGAGTTAATGACATACATTTCATTTTTGGGTGAACTAACCCTTTAACTGCTAGAGCGCAAAAGGTTACAGACTGCAGCTTTAACAAATATGTTAACATTTTCAGGGCTCTCAAGTTTTGAACTGAGTTCAGAGTGAGATTTCGGCCGTGGCGGCAGCAACGGGGTTTGGCTGGGTACGGGGGTCTGATATGAAAAATTACACATTCGTACAAATAAAAAAAAATGCATTTAATTTGTGTGTGTGTGTGTGTGTGAGAGAGAGAGAGAGAGAGAGAGAGAGAGAGGTTAGTGTTGTTTATTGGTGTTGGTAGCAGGTTTTTGAGGCCTTCAGCCCAGAGGTTGGTGGCACCTTAACATGAGCACAGTCGCGCTGAAGTGAGCTGTGGTTTACAACAGAGATTATTTTACTCTCAAATAATCTTAGACAAACTGCCTATAATTATTGTTTGCTATATCACTTTTTCCTCTCTTTATGACAGCGGCAGGGCCGGCTCTAGCTCTTTGGTTGCCTATAGGCGAGATGGAGTTTTGCATTTTCAATTCCACATTGAGTTTTGCTACATTCATTGCGGGATATATAATCAAAATGCAATCGCAAGTATCTTAAATGGAAGTTTAAATGCAATTTAGAAAAATAACATTTAAATAATCATTTTGCTACAATTTTTGCTTGAACATGTTAAACACAACTAATTATTTCTGTAATACCTTTTAATTTTAATTTTGCAACTTATATAAAGTATTACAATATACAATTTATGTTTAAATTATATGTGATTTTATTAAATTATAAAAACTAGTGTAGGAAATAGCGAATGTAAATTATATTATTCAATTTGAATTATCATTTTGTTCCAAATGTTGCACACATGGTATGGAAAATGTAAATTTAAATACTGAAATGCATTGCCATTTTACATATTGCATTGCAAATTTTATATCGCTACACTTCAACTTTCAAAAATAGGAGTGAGCACGAATATATTCGATTTGTAATTAATATTCGAAAAATAAAAATAAAATTGAAATTTTACTATAGGCTATTGCTTCGCTGGCCGTAAATGCAGTGAATCCATTATAAATCCCTCTAAATCTCGCAGTTATAGCTAAATCCACTGGGTGGTGCTGTGGAGCGGGTTAATAACTCGACTGTATTTGATGAATGTCGTCTGCCTCGTGATGTTTGGAATTACTAGATGAAAATGATCTTACAAAATGGAGTAACTTTTAATAAATTAATTAATGAAAGTGAGTAAAAAAAAAATCCCATCCAAACACCAGTCGATGAGGACAGCTGTCCATCACCGCATTCACGAGTGCAGAAGAGCACAGATGTTCACTGAGTGAGAGCACAATAACGTACTATAGCAAAATGCAATTCATGCAAATCATGATTGAGCTTCCTGTAAGTTTTGTTGAGGGATTAAGAACAGAAAACACAAAGTGCTGTCAGAAACTTAACTTAACACCGTTATCTTTGTGTCTCTGCGTCTGTCATCGGGGCTTCTAGTTGCCAACTAACGGTACTTCAGCGAGCATTTGATTCAATGAGCGAGGCCGTGGCGTGAATCACAGAATGTGACGTTGGAATCAGAACGTAAACGTTCTTGGGTGGAGGGAATATCTATATCTTACCCAGATACAGCAAATCTATTTTATGATTGGCTGTTCGGTCTCTATTTTTATTGGATTAACTGGTGCGTGGCAGGGCCGTCAGGGAACTCGCAACTTTAGTGTGTGTTACCCTGGCGATTTCTCTGCGTGAGAAATACATGGTGTGGCGTGTGAGCGTGTGAACGGGTTGAAATGCGTGTGTCTCACGCCCAATGCGTGAGACTTGAGAGCCCTGCATTTTATAAATGTATTTAAAATTTTAATTTTCACAAGGATATACTATATGGATTATTTTTAACTCAAAATGTTTTTTTACGTTTGTGCTTAAAAAACCTCATACCCGAATTGGTCTTGTTATTTTGCATTTTAGCCTTATTTTAAACAGAAAGTATGTGTATTCTGCACATGTCTTTGTTTCAAGTGTAATTATTTAGATAAGATGTGGTAACAATCACTGCATTGTGAGTGCGGGACTTTTAGGGGCATAATCCCGCACTCTGCTAAGGCTGTTATAAAGCACATGCAAACAGTATAACTATTTAACATTAATAGTTAGTATGTTACAACCTTGAAAGCGATAACGATGACTCTTTATATATTTGACTCTCAGTTACGTTCTTCGTGAAGTAAATTAGTAGCGATTAGAGTCAGCGTCTCTCACAGCGCCATCTGCTGGTGATTTGGGCGCTTTTTTTGCAGTATATGTGCGGTTTGTTTTTAACAATTAAGCTGTAAAAAGGGGACAAGTGTCACAGCAGCCGCCGAGCGAACGCACAGAGTAACGTCGTGACATAATTTTAAACACACTCAAATTAATCGAATATTATAAACAGAGCTGTTAACTTACCTGATACTCCTGACTCCTGAAAAGCGGAAATGGCGCTGGCGACTGTGGCATAATAAAAGTCCCGCTGCTAATGAGGCGTGTGTTGCGTTCATCAGATTAACAATCTCTTCTGCGGCCTTTCTCAGCTCCTCAACACTCGGTCCTGCTCTGCTTCACATTACAGTAACGCTAACGGCATCAATTAACGTGATTTCTGCCTGAGTCCTATCCATATTCTTTTCCACCGGCTGTGAGGTGAAAGATGCTGCTCAAACCTGGCATCAACAAACTACGACCTCCAGCAGATGGAAAAGTTACATAGTGCATAGAAAACGATTTTTAGAACTCTCCTTGTTATCATCCTTTTGTAAACGGGCCTTTACATACGCCAAGCTTAATTCTGCCTTCACGTGCAATCTTAATTTTAGTAAATATGAGATTCATAGGAAAAAATTGCACTCCCTCCAATTTCAAAATTTGAATGCAATAAGCTCATAATCATGACTTCAGAAATGGGAATTATCAAATTTCCTATAGCATGTGAAGGCGGCATTTAAGCAAAGTCATCCATTCTTTTTCTAGAGGCAACTGTACAGGTTTAGTACAACTCTGTGCATCTTTCTAACATAATAAACCACATGGGCAAATATTTTGGCTTTGCATCCGTGTGAAATGTACAGTCTGAAGGATACACATAATATTGTGAAATAGCGCTGCTGCTTATTGCTAATGCATGAGTTTATTAATTAATTTAAATCTAGTTTTTTTGAGCCACTAGATGGCGCCACTACACCAAAACTAGCAAACGGGTTTTACCCTGCTTAAATATTCCCAGCATTTTACTTATACCATTCATTTTACAGTTTGCATTTTCTGTATCCCCCCACCACCTGGTACAAACTCACAAACAGAACCTCATAGAAACGGCTTGATTTACACTAGCTTTATTTGAATGAAATATAGACATGATTTTGTATCCATACTATTAACAGCTTGAAGAATACAAAAAGAGGTGAGGCTCATGCTACTGGTATATAACATTCCTTAATGCTTTCATTGGTTATTTGTTAATATTACAACATGAATTAAGGTACATAGGTATACAATTTGTACAAATGTTAAAGAGCTTCACAGTAGACTGTATTATAAAAAGCTAGGAAAAGAAGGAGTGTCGTTCATTAAAAGCATGACAGTAGTAGCAGAGCTGTTTTTCTATTGAAGATAATGCACCCCCTGTTCAGTCTGTCATTTGCTTTCTGAATGTTTTCCTGTTTAGTTTGCCACCATATGCATATTTCATATTTGTGAAACTGTTTTCTTTGCATGATCTATGGCTATAATATTACTCATTTCAAAGAGACTGACAATAAGGCATGACTTTCAAAGAAATAACAATCCTTGGGACAGAGATTAGAAATGTGAAAATATCTTACACTACATTACTAAACGTCTGTGTATTAAAACCTTGTGTAACCTGTGTTGGAGAGTTCACCAATAGATGGTGTAAATATATTTCTCCTTGCACAATCGTCTCACACTTTTCCTTTAACCTCGTGTGCATTCTGGGTGTTAAAACATGCGTTTCGCTAAGGCCGTCAAACAATGAAGTGCACTTTTTTTTTAAACACTCCCTACTCATGCAAGCATTTATCACCATCGTGATCGTAGATTTTCACAGGATACCACTTAAAGCGAAATCAAATTGAACAGACTTTTAAAACCTCAAATGTCACGCATCAATGGTAAAATCGTTGCATGATAAATATACATAATAAAAAGACAACATTTCACAGTAAGGGACAGAAAAGTGGTATATCTACAGTGAGAATGGAGATGATAATGGCTGAATATAGTGTTTATGTTCACATTACAGCCACAGCATATGCACTTTACCGTGTACTACAGCTGTAGAGGGTGTATCTGTACCATATTTGTTAAACTTATTTGTCTAAATAACATTTTGTAATTTTACACCAGCATGACATCACGATTTCAATGTGTTTTTAGAAGGTTAGACGTTTGTTTTTGTTTTTGAGAGGGTTGAGAGAATATTTTAGATATAAATACAATATACAAAATAACAACCCTCCTACTCCAACATCACAAGCACACATTAGATCATACAAGATCCACACATACAT